>NC_056738.1:297646988-297649488 GCF_019279795.1 Protopterus annectens | reverse complement strand
GTAATTAATAAAGGTATAATTCCTGGAGTGTGTCCGTGTCACTTTCTTCGATATGTTGTTGTACTCTTGCATTATAGAAATATTACTGTTGTATTAAGCGCTGTCAACCCACACTTGGGTAGGCCCATATAAAGTGGATGAAGGGAGTGTCAGTAGCTGTTAAGCATATATACAGTCCTCAACTGTTGGTTAATGGCTGGCATGTATAGGTTAATCTGGCACATGAGTAGTTTGTTGTTGTGTTCCCCAGAAATGTCAGTGTGCTGCTATAAATGTAGGGGGCTGTTAAAATATAATTGATAATGTCACCTGAACACATCCAGATATGTAGATATATAAATATAAATAAAATATATAAATACATAGCAGTAACATCTGCATCCTGGGCAGTCTGTATTTCAGATACAGGTCAGGTATATAACGAACGAGCAAAACCCATTTCACAATTTAACGGACATTGCCTAGTGTAATAATACATGTAGGGGATATATACCTGCAGTCAATAGGAATGCAGTGTAAACTATAAGTACATATAAGTTGTTAATGGAGGTATCTTTTTATACCCTACTGTATGTGCATAAACAATGCAATTCCACACGACAATGGGTATGTCTAATCTCAAAACATTTCTTGGGACATATGTCCTATTGGTTCATAAATATCTGCATTTACTTTGTTGCATGTGCCCTGTTCAAATACCACAATCTTGGTGGCCTGTTGCCACCAATCAATCCTGCATGCTGTTGGAATGTCCACTGTTGTTCTATATATGCATGTGTTATGCTTGCTGTTCAACTGTTGGAACTCTGGTGTGCTGGGTTAATGGGAATACTACTACAAGCTGTTACAACTAATTTGGAATGTTGTTTGCTGTTAACAACCCATATTGTCATGAAATCCTCCTAAACATAGAACGTATGGGAAGGCCAGTCCCAGCGGACCCACCTGTCCCACCTCAGCTGGCGATGGCACCTGGCACCAGCAGGTCCGGTGTCAAGCCCAGGACCTCCTCCTCCATTGGCCCTGTGCCACCTTCAGGTGGAAGTGCTGCAGGGGATGGGGCTCATCCCCCGTGCAAGCATGGCCAGACGAGGGCCACCTATCACCCTCCATACGGTTCAGGATGTGGTGCGTAGGGTGATTGAGCATTCAGTCGCTGATCCTCTACGCCAGCTTGAGGCACATGTGGTGTGACTCACGGGTGAGCCTGCCCCTCCTATGCAGCCCCCAGCACAGCCACCCTCTGGGCTGTGAAGGTGCAGTGGTGACTGCCCATGGGTGGGAATCTCAGTTCCACTGTTGCCATCTGTGGGCTCATGGGCTTGTGATTTCCAAACATCTTTCCCCATCAATGGTGTTCACCCACCACATGTGTCATATTCCGCCCCTGTATGCATCTTGTTTGTCTGGTCTGTTTACCTTCTCAACCTGCCTCCCCAATTATACCCACTTCCCCTACCCCACATTCCACTCTCACTTGAAAAAAAAAGGGCAATCTGCTCCCAAAAAAAAAATTACACCCCATACATAGCTGACCATTTTGTACACATGTCAGCTGAACACATAAACTGATATTTAATTGGCAGTACAGAATACTTTGTTGTCCTCACCCCTGTCTCAGGGGTGGAAGGTTTCATATTTCTCTCCAAATTTCTAGCATATGCACAGCAGCTGTTGCTGTTAAAGAAATGGGCAGCTATGGACCTTCCCTACACCCATCCTGCACATCCCGAGCTGTTTTCCCCACTGTCTTTCTCACTTTGTGCCCCTTTTTCACCACTTTCCTATCTCCCCATTTTCTTTTCTTTCAAAGAAATAAGCGTGGGGGTTAGTGGGAGTAAGCACCTTTAAGCAGTAGTTAGCAGGTTTGCGCGAGTGTGCGCTTGTGTGCGCTTAGCTAAGTATTGCTAAGATTCACGCAAACCTGAGCAAACCAGCTTACAACTGCTTAACAGTGCCTTAGTCACCCTGCATGTGAGGGCCCTTGTTCTGCTCAGCAGCAAAATAAAACACCTCTGTCAGTCTCGAACCCCGCACCTTGGACACACTAGACTGCATGAAGTACCACTAAGCGACAATAGATATATAGCAGGTTGTTGCTGAAATAGATATATCATGCATCAGAATGAGTGAATGTAAAGGAAAGATAGGAATGCCATAACACAAAACCTGTTCTGTGGAACTTTACCAGCAGTTGTTGTAGAATTGCATTACATGACTGTGATAACAGAATCAGCCATTCTAGCAGTAAATAATGTTACAGCAGCACTTTACAACCCTCACACAGTATCATAGCAGGACAATCCCCATCCAAATGTACAAAATACCTGTGTGTTCAGGGTCCACCAAGGATGTAGGTAGGCATACTCAGTACTGGAATTGTCCAGTTTTCTTGAGCGTCCTGTGCTAATGTCAACAACAAAAAAGCAGAAACTGTGCAGAAGTGAGTACATTAATATTCACAGTATAGCAGTTCACAAACAGTTCATGTGCCAAATGA
>NC_056738.1:297554488-297641988 GCF_019279795.1 Protopterus annectens | reverse complement strand
CCCCATCCAGTTGCAGTAACCACAGTACTACACATAGCATTCATTGCTATGCACCTCAGTGTTGTGTGTGTGCAAACATATGCACCTATACACAATATGCATAGCAATCACCATTTGTACAAAGTGACACATATATGTCTTGTAATGCTATTGAGTGTATAGGGCACATGACACGCATTGGGTATGTGTGATGTTTAATGTTGCAGTTGTGTTGTAGCATGCCATGTCCTGGCTGGCACTGGCATGTCCACAATATGTCCTACACTCACCATAACCACTGTACAATGGCTATGTTGAGCAATGGTATTCCATCAGGTATACATGCACCACTCATGCTGTGTGTATGCATAGCATGCATGTGCTAAACCTGTGTCACTTATCTGCTAAAGACACAGACGCTGTAATCAGAAATGGATATCTATGTGACACACAGATACACATCCAGCCATGGTATGTATACCTGTGAGTGATGGTGCACAGGACATTGCAGCACTTTTAATACTTGCACAGTAATGTTGTGTCCATGTACACATTGTGTTCCAGGGTGAGGCCAATCACTGAACAACAACACACATGCATCATAGCCATGTATACTGTTATTAGCAAGGGCTGTCTACACTTACACTGCATGCTGTTGAGCAACACACATCCTGCATGCTGACACGTGTGATATGACTGTTTGGCTTGTGATACTGTACCCCACCATCAACCGCTACTGAGCATGTTCTGCATTGCTGGTGGTGTGTGTGTGTGTGTGTGTGTGTGTGTGTGTGTGTGTGTGTGTGTGTGTGTGTGTGTGTGTGTGTGTGTGTGTGTGTGTGTGTGTGTGTGTGTGTGTGTGTGTGTGTGTGTGTGTGTGTGTGTGTGTGTGTGTGTGTGTGTGCGTGTGTGTGTCTGCTTTAGTGAGAAGTGTATTTGTGTGCATGTGTGCATGTGTGCATGTGCATGTGTTCATGTGTGCATGTGTGCTTGTGTGCATGTGTTCATGTGTTCATGTGTGCATGTGTGCATGTGTTCATGTGTTCATGTGTGCATGTGTGCATGTGTGCATGTGTTCCGACACCATGTACAGGTCATAAAGTTTCCTGTCTTCCTCTCACAGGTGCTGAGGTTGGGCTGGTTCACTGCAGCAGGGAACCTGATGTCACTGAGCCAAATAGTGATAATGAGGATAGGTGTGTTGATGCACAGGCATGTTTGCCAGTGTCTGTTGTTGGGCCACCAATTGACAGTACACAGGTGTCCACCCCATCCATGCACACAGTCATACTGCCAATACATCCATCACCAATGCCCTTAGCTGGGGGACAGTGTACAGTCAGCATTGGCCAGGACAGTGTGGTATCTATGGCACATGCATCATGACACAGCAGCCATACCCAGATGTCTGGAAGGGTACCACATAGGCAGATGTCCAGGGGTTCTCGTCGGAGCACTGCTGCTCATCATGTCCCTGGCAGACGTGCCACAGGTCTTACAACCTTACGCATGTTCCAGGCTGTCATGGAGGCACAGGCATGTATGGAACGGTACACCAGACAGGGACTAAGGGCACAGAGGGCATATAACACTGCTGTAATTGACAGTATCCATGACCTAGCAGCTGCCATCCGTAATTACACTGAGGTCACTGATAGATGTTGGGGTGAGACATTAGATGTCCTCCGCAATGTCATGTCCATGTGTCAGGACAGTGCGGGATGGTTGAGATGTGGACGTGGACGTATGCCAGCAACATCAGCAGCTGGCAGTCGCCACGGACATCCCTCAAGTCACAGCTGCTCTTGTAGTGCCAGTACCAGCCCCAGCAATGTTGGGGGTGAGCTGTCCGTAGACCGTCCTAGAAGACCACATGCACGTGGTTCTGGACAGTCCCAGCAGGGACCTGGGTCCAGTGTACATCTCTCCACCTCTGAGGATAGTACCCAGTCCGGCTTAGTACCTGATACTGTCAGTAGCACACCTGTCAGGCACAGGTACCATATCTGTGGCCAGACACAGTGATCTGTAAAGCCTGGCAGGTACAGTCTGTGGCTGTCCCACAAATCCCCGTATATGGCAGCCACATGGTGGAACTGTGTGCATGCAGACACACACACACACACATAAACCAGACACCTAGGGCTAACACATACCTGCACACATTACATCAACATTGGCCCATAGTAGTACTCTTGGCCCACACACACACACACACACACACACACACACACACACACACACACACACACACACACACACACACACACATGTCAATTGTATGGCTCAATGTAGGCCTCTAGCAAACCAACAACACACCCTGGGCATATGATGAAACCTGTGCCACCTGCTGTCATCTGTAACATTGATGCAGGAACAGGCTACCATGGTGCTGATGCACAGGGTGACTTTATAGCAGTATAGAAATGTTAGCATGTTGTCAGCAGTAAAGTGTAATTATATCCTTGAAGGTGTAGCTGACCAGGCATGATGCATTAAAGCTATGATTGTCAATGTAGTATTGTTTACATCAGTGTTAGTTCCAATAGTGTATTGTCCACCCACGTGCCACTTGGCTGATGTGTGTAGTATTGGCAGCATGTGTTAGAAAGTGGACAGTACGTGTGGGATATGTGTAGCACAGATTTGCAGGTGTACATTTGTGAACATGGTGGAGGTGCACTATCTGCATGTACGTACATATTGGACACATGGCCAGGGTGACATGCCCTATATTACACAGTAACACTCCATAGTTTCTATTGGTGGCCAATATGCATTGTACTACACACATTGTGGAACTTGAGTACACATGTGTGTATGACATGGTTTGACACTGTGCTGTGGGTGATACTGTTACTATCTGTCATTGTTTTGCATTCTGGTTGTATACATAACCTCAACAGCCTGACCATAAACAATCGTTAGATGATGTCTTGACAACTGACACACAGACGTAGGACACAAAGTAACATTTGGATCCTTCAGGTACTATACTATGCCAATAACCAGTGGTATTCACCTGCACCCATTCCTGGGACCACTCCTGTTTAGCATATAGCTCTCTTAGGTACAAGCAATCACAGTAGGGATATGTCCGTCCACATCTGGAAATGCATGCTGTGGCCTATAATGCATTCTCCAGATGACACACACATCCTCCACAAGGATATCATACAGACATATTCCTGTTGTCAAACCCATGCTGTAAAGCTATAAGCCAACTAAAGCATAGTCATCCACCTTTACAAAACATACCACATAGGTAGAAGCTACCAACATGTTGAACAGGTACCAATGTGTACATGCAGCCAAGTGTTACATCATCTCTCCTTTGGTAATCACATTTCCAAAGGTATTTTGAAATCCCTCGGTGGATCAGATAAGCAATACGGGGTCTGCATGCATATCCACAAAGGTTGTTGTACACCTATAATGAATAGCCATCATCAACAGACTTTGCTGTGTTTGAACAGGTCTGAAATATACCTCAGCCATAAACCCTCACTCACACTATTCAATAGAAACCGTAATGAGTATGTGTGACACGGATGACCTAGGCCAGGGATCTCTGCAGTGGCTGGGCTTGTCACAAGCATACAGATGTGACCTAAGGTCTGGAAAGCAGCAGCACACTCTGGCAAAGATGAGACAGATGTGTTCATGGAGAAAGCAAGGTTCCCACCTATGAAATAATTGAGGTCACATGTACATGTTCTCTGTATTTGCCACACAGCTACCTGACATGTGCAATGCACATACTGTTGTCATACTGATATGTCATACAGTAGTAAAAGCAAAACCCACAACACATTGACCAACAGTGTCACACACATAGAGCACACACACACTCATCAGGTGCAGGATTTAAACCCCTACCTAACTACTGTATGATAATAGAGTGGTACACATTAACACGACTTGCTATACACATTACTGGAAGTTTTCCTTTCCACAGGTATATTTGTAGGATGGCGACATCATCAGACTTGACAAAGATAAGTATACCACTTTTAAGGTGTTTTACTACTCTCCAAAAAGGTTGCTCCCCTCAAAGGAGATCACACACAAACACATACACAGTTGTTAAGTGCAGGATTCAAACCCCTACCTAACTACTTTACAATACTAGAGAAGTACGCATTAACACAACGCACTATGCACATCACTGGGAGAACTCTTTTCCACAGGTATATTTGTAGGATGGTGACATCATCAGACTTGACAAAGATAAGTATACCACTTTTAAGGTGTTGCTATTCCAAAAAGGTTGCTCCTCTCCAAAGAGATCACACACAAACAGTTGTCAAGTGCAGGATACAAACCCCTACCTAACTACTTTATGATAATAGAGAAGTAAACATTAACACGACACGCTATACACATTACTGGAAGCTCTTTCTTCCACAGGTATATTTGTAGGATGGTGACATCATCAGACTTGACAAAGATAAGTATGCCATTTTTAAGGTGTTTTACTACTCTCCAAAAAGGTTGTTCCTTTCCAAGGAGACCATACACACACAGTTGTCAAGTGGCGGATTCAAACACCGACCTAACTACTTTATTATACTAAAGGAATATGCATTAACATGACACACTATACACATTACTGGGAGTTTTCTTTTCCACAGGTATATTTGTAGGATGGCATCATCATCAGACTTGACAAAGATAGGTATACCACTTTTAATGTGTTTTAGTAGTCTCCAAAAAGGTTGCTCCTCTCCAAGGAGATAACACACAAACAATTGTGAAGTGCAGGATTCAAACCCCTACCTAACTACTTTATGATAATAGAGGAGTACACATTAATACAACATGCTATACACATTACTGAGTTTTCTTTTACACAGGTATATTTGTAGGATGGTGACATCATCAGACTTAACAAAGATAAGTACACCACTTTTAAGGTGTTTTAGTAGTCTCTAAAAAGGCTGCTCCTTTCAAAGGAAATAATCTACAAACACACAGTTGTCAAGTGCAGGACTCAACCCCTACCTAATGATACTAGGTGAGTACACATTTACACAATGCACTATATACATTACTGGGAGTTCTCTTTTCCACAGGTATATTTGTAGGATGGTGACATCATCAGACTAGACAAAGTGGGTTACATTAGGTGACATTAGGTGGGCTACATAGAAGGAATTTCTAAACACTTTAGCCATGTGATCATCAAAGGAGAGTTTACTATCTCCCTGGCTCCCCAAGGCCATAATTACTTTCTCTGTACATACTGGATTACCACCTATGTGGTAATTTGTGTGCACTTTGTTTTATCCAAAGGGGGTGACTATGCATTATTTGGCATTCTGCTTGAGGGGATTGTTTTGACACCAGGTATCTGTCTCTTTAAGACCCTTTTGGAGGATGCCTGTGTCAGCCATAGAGTCGATTATGGACCACAGTTAGCAGTCATCTGCAAACCTGTTCAGCCATACTCCTCCCGTGCTTGCCTGTATCTCTGAGCAGTATCTACTGAACAGGTGATGTCCCAGGACCAAGACTTGTGGGATGCCATTTGTGACTGGTTTATAGTTGGACATGACACCCGCAACTCTGAACTTGTGTGTTTGATCTGTGAGCCAGTTGTCCACCCATCCTGTGACATAGCTGTTAATGTTCAAGCTGGTAAGGTTGTCCATGATGACAGAGTGGGGAATGGTGTTGAAAGTCCTTAGTGAGGTCCAGGTGGGCTGTGTGGACTACTTTCACCTCCATCTATGTCCTTGGTAACTGTTTCAAATGAGTCAACTAGGTTTAGGAGGCAGGATTTTCCTTTAACAAAGCCAAGTTGGGTAGAGTCCAGTGTCTGGAGGTCCTCAATGTCTCTGTTTATGGGTTCCATGATAATTTGCTCCATAGCTTTGCAGACCAGGCTGAGTAGACCTATAGGGCAATGGTTTCCAGGTTCTGTTGTGGCACTCCCTTTGTGGAGCTGGATGACTGTTGGTGTATTCCATTCTTTGGGTACATAGGTTCATAGGCTCATACTAGGCTATCTGCCCTAGGGCATTTATAAGCCTAGCCAGAGTGTGTTTGTCTTTCGCCACCCATTTTAAATTAATTTTGCTATGCCCTTTTTCGAGGTTAGTATACTGTGCCTCTGTCTAACAGTGACACAGAAGTCATACCCGGGGTAAACCTATGATCTCCCATCCACTCATCAAGATTCCTCTTGAAGAGAGTCAATGAGGGACTCTGCCTAACCTGGACTGGGATTTTATTCCAGAGTGAAGGGAGCCTCTGGGTTATGAATCTGTCCCTCCAGCATGTCCTATTTATTTCAATGCTGAGTTTCAAGTCTCTCGAGCACGTAGCTCGATGGGATTTGGATTTTCTGAGGTGCAGCATGTCCATTAATTCTGGGTTGGACATGGCTTTATACGTCAGGTACAGATCACCTCTGAGCAGGCGGTATGCTACTGAGTAGAGCAGGAGTTTCTTTAACCGGGCAGCATATGGCATCTGTTTGAACCCTTTGATCCCCTTGGTGAGGTACTTTTGGGGTCTTTCCAGTTGCTGCAGGTGTCTGGTAAGGTACATCCCAAAAGGGGCATTATGCTCAATTATGGGCCTGAGGAGGGATGAGTAAAGAGGCATGATGACCTCCCCTGATCTAGATGTGAATCCCTTCATGATTAGGTGGGCTATATAAAATGTTTTTCCAACCACTTTGGTCACGTGGTTGTCAAATGAGAGATTTCTATCAACTTGGGTCCCCAGGTCCCTAATTACTTCTTCTGTACTTAATGGATTACCACCTATGTGGTAATTTGTGGGCACTTTGTTTTTGCCAAAGGGGATGACTATACACTTTTTGGCTTTTAGCTTGAGGCCATGGTTCTGGCACCAGTTATCTGTTTCTATGAGGCCCTTTTGGAGGATGCTTGTGTCAGCTGGAGAGTCGAATATGGCACCCAGTTTGCAGTCATCTGCAAACTTGGTCAGCCACAGTCCTTCCGTGTTGGCCTGTACCTCCGAGAAATATATACCGAACAAGAAAGGTCCCACGACTGAGCCTTGTGGGATGCCACTTGTAACTGGTTTGGAGTCTGACATGGCTCCAGCAATTCTAACCATGTGGGTTCTGTCCTTGAGCCAGTTTGCAACCCATCTAGTAACATAGGGGTTTATATTTAAGCTGGTGAGCTTATCTATAATGGGCAAATACGAAAACCAGAAACTGTTGAAAATCCAAGAACGTACCACGGAGACCTTGTACCAGCAACAACAAGAGTGTAGTCTTAACGAATTTTTATTTTTCACAAACGTTTTCGCCGCACGAAGGTGCGGCTTCCTCAGAGAAAAACAATTAACAATGAGGTAAAATGCACGCCCCTTTTATACAAGTCAAAAGGGAAATGACAACATAGTTAGGCAAAACTCATTGTTATCTTAAAAAACAGATTTAAAACTTGTCAAAGTCAACATATTCCACAAGGAGAATATACAAGCCATAGTTCATGTTGATATTAGCCATTTAAAAATATGAAATACTACCAAAGAAGTAAACATAAAAATAAAATAAAATATTTAAAAATAATATGAAATGAAATCATGGCAATAAAAATGTTCAACATGAAGGTCGATCTAATAGTAACTCATGAAAAAAGATAAGTCATGCTAAGCAACAGTAGGTAAAAAAGGGGGTGAAGATGCTAATCACCCATTATGAATGTTAGACATAATACACGGCTGAATGACATGTAGATGTATATTTAACAGACAGCTATTACTATATGAGATCTAAGCTGTAACTTGCCATAAGTGGTGCCTCAGCCTAAGCCCACCACTTGAAGACAGGTACAAGGCAGGAAAAACATTGAAAAAAAGAGCATTATGTATGCATGAACTAATAAAGTATACCTGCAAAGAAAGATACTACCTTAAGTAACTCCTCAGCTTCAGTACTGCTGAGATGTTACAATTTTCGTTTAAACCCGGGTAGCAAAATGCGTCCAAACGCAATTGCCACTCCAGTTCACGTACTTCTAAAAGAAGAGGTATAGGGCCTCCCCGAATGTTATTGGTCACTTGATCTATGGCCATAAACGAAAAGGAGTGCCCAGGATGGTTGTTAATATGTTTAGCCAAGGCATTTACATCAGAGTTCTTCTTAATTGCATACATATGCTCATAAACACGGTCCCTAAGTCTGCGATCAGTCTTCCCCAGGTAGAATGAGGGACAGCAGTCACAGAGGGCAGCATATACAACTGATCTACTTTCGCAATTAAGTGGGGCTTGGATCGAATACTTCCTATCCCTTATAGTGTAGGTCTGCCCTACCCTCATTTTGTAACACCAGTTGCAGAAACCGCATGAGTACATACCCATGCGTTTGTTGAAAGTTTTTTTGGTTAGGTCCCTCTGTAAAAGTTCCTTAAGATTGGTGTTTCTCTTAAAGACAAAGTTAGGAAAAAGACCTAATTTCTCAGAGAAGCCTGGGCTCCCCAAAATGAATTGCCAATTTTTCTTAATAAGTGCAATAGTAGTCTGGGAATTGAGACTGTAAGTATGGACGTAGCTGATGGCAAAATCACGTCCATTGTTAGTCAGAGAGGTGTCGTTAAGAGAGGGGATACCCTCAATGGGTGACTGTGAAGTATCATTGGTGCTAAGGTCGAGTAATGTATGGCATTGCAAGATTGGTTTATAAACCCCATTTGTCCTTTTAACTGTAACTTCTGACCTAATCTTAGAGCTTATCTATAATGCCCGAGTGGGGTATTGTATCGAAGGTTATTGCGAGGTCCAGGTAGGCTGTGTGGACCACCTTCCCCTCATCAATGGACTTGATGACTGTTTCAAAGAAATTGACCAGGTTTAAGAGGCAGGATCTGCCCTTAACAAAGCCAAACTGGGTAGGATCCAGTGTCTGTAGGTCCCCAATATCTCTATTTATGAGGTCCATGATGATCCTTTCCATAGCTTTGCAGACTAAGCTAGTCAGGCTTATGGGGCGATAGTTTCCAGGATCCGTTGAGGCACCACCTTTGTGGAGAGGGACCACTGTTGCTGTACGCCACTCTTTGGGTACATATCCTGTAGTAAGGCTGAGACTGAACAGTAGTTTTATGTTTGGGTTTAGCTCTTCTTGGAGTTCATGTAGGATGCAGCCCGGGACACCGTCGGGTCCCACTGATGCTGTGTTTTTTGCTTTGGATAGGGCAGCTCTTACCTGAGCATCTGAGATGTCAGGGGGGCAGCACTCTGCTGGGATAGATATTTGCCCTTTTGGTGGGGGAGAGGTTTGCGCTGAACCTGTCAGCTAGGATGTTGGCAATGTCTGTGGGTTCGGTATATTTTTTGTCATTTTGGACTAATTCTGAGCATATCTGGGAATTCCCACCCAGGTTCCTAACATAACTAAAGAAAGCCTTGTGATTATCCTTAGTGTCCTGTGCAATTTTTATCTCGAAGCTGGCCTTAGACGATTTTATGAGTGCCCGTAGTTTTTTGCTAGTACTGATCAGAGATGCCTTCCCTTTTTGGGATTTTGCTCTATCATGTAGTAGCTTCCTCCTTCTATTTTATAGTTTTTTTATGGCTGGGGCCCACCAGGCAGGACATCTGCCTTTGGAGGATTGGGTCTTGGTTTTATTTGGGATTGCATGATTCATGCATTCCTGAAGGTGTTCATAGAATGCGTTTATAAAGGATTCTGTGGTCTGGGCCGTATTTTCCACAGGCCCGGGGGCTTTGAAGGATTCCACCTTGGTTTTGAGGAGTGTGAAATTTGCTTTAGAGAAGTTTTTCACTGTGGTTTTCTGGGCAGGGGGTGGGGTCGGGATATGAATATCCAGTGAGATTAGTTTATGGTCTGATCTTACCAGTGAGGGATATACTTCTGGTCTGGAGCATAGAGTTCTCATGTTGGTGATGATCAGGTCCAGTATGTTTTCTCCTCTTGTGGGAGTGGCAACAAGTTGTTCCATAGCATTTGAGTTTATAAATTCTAGGAACCTTTGGGCTAGGGTGTTGGAGCTAGAGTAATGCTCCCAGTCTATGTTTGGGTAGTTGAAGTCACCCAATATAATGGTGTTTGGAGAGACCTTCATATTTTCCAGTGTTCTCAGGAAGGCCGAGTGGGGTTCCTGGGTTTGGGAGGGTGGTCTGTAGCAGGCTATAAACTGGAAGGCAGTTTTACCCACTGTTAGTTGCACATGGATAGTCTCTGCTGCTTTGTGCTGTGCCACCAACCTGGAGGTGTGGGTATCTTTGACGAATATTGATACTCCCCCTCCTTTTGTGGTTCGGTCCAAGTTTTGGGGCCGAAAAGCATGGTATGAGGTATAACCTGGTAGTGCTGGGGTGCTCTCGGAAGCCTTGAACCAGGTTTCTGTTACTGCACAGATATCGATGTTCTCCATGCTTAGGAGAGTTTTGAGTGTGTGCATCTTGAGGTTTAGACTTCTGGCGTTGAGTAACATTACTCTTAGTTTCTTATCCCTTGTGATACCTATGGAGGTGGGTTTGTCTTTTGAGCCTTGCCTAAAAAAGGCACTATGGGGGTAGCAAGAGCCTTTGCCAATATCCGAAAGCCCAGGGTGACAGGTGCAAGCTGTCCCTAGTGAAGCATCGTGGCTTGTTGAGCATGTCATCCCAGGCTGACAGGCCTTTGAATGACACGAATACTTAAGCCAATTGTTGAAATTGATCATCTTGTCTTCATATTGTGGCATCATTCTTGGTGAGGGTAAGATGCTACTCAAGGTCAGGGTCTTACCGGCCTGGGCTACATGTTCAGAGAGCTCCTCTATGTCTCTTTTCATGTAGTCCAGGTCATTTACACCAGCATGGACAATGACTGAGTCGTTATTGTACTTGCCTTGCAGTGACCTGAGTGCTTGTGTTATGTGGGGGATCCTAGCACCCGACAGGCATATTCTGTGATAAGGTTGAGTCTGGACAGTGAATGTAGGTGAGGGTGTAGTTCTTTTGGGGCTGGTGTAAGACACAGCCTGGAACACCATCCTGTCCCATTGATGCTGTGTTCTTAGCTTTGGAGAGGGCTGTCTTTACCTACATGTCCATGAAGTCTGGGGCTCTGCATTCTTCTAGGATGGACACAGGCCCTTTTGGGGGTGATGGCAGTGTAGTTTGCACTGAACCTGTCCCCCAGGATGTGGGCAATGTAAGTTGGTTCAGTGTATTTCTTGCCATTTGTCAGTAACTGACAGCATATTTGGAAGTTGCCACCTAAATGTCTGGTATAGCTAACGAAGGATTTGTGGTTGTTATTCTTACATTCCTTGGCAATTTGTCTTGAGAAACTGGCCTTGGATTATTTTATGAGCGATCATTGTGTCTTCCTAATAATGATCAGTGATGCCTTTCCTTTTGTGAAGTTTGCTCTATCATGTGTTTGTTTCCTCCTTCTGTTGTATAGCTTTTTTATGGGCGATGACCACCAGATTGGTTTCTTATTTTTGGAGGAGTGCGTCTAGGTTTTATTTGGCATGTCTCGATCCCTGCATCCCTGTAGATGCTCATCGAATGCACTTGTAAATTATTTGGCAGATTGTATAGCAGTATCCTATAGCAAGGGGGCTTTGGAACTTTCCACTTTGGTCTTGGGAAGTGTGCAGTTTGCCTTTGAAAATGTCTTTACAGTGGTTTCCTTGACTGGGGGGTTGGGATGTGGATGTCCAGTGTGATTACTTTATGATCTGATATTACCAGCGAGGGGTTTATCTCTGTCGTGGAACACTGGTACCCCATGTTGGTGATGATCAGGTCCAGTATGTTGTCACCTCTAGTGGGCGTGGTGACCAGCTGTTCCAGGGTGTTTGAGTTTTTAAACTCTAGGAAACATTGGGCAAAGGACGTTGTACACAAGTAATTCTCCCACTCAATGTTTGGGTAGTTGTAATCTCATCATATAATGGTGTTTGATAGGACCTTTATATTTTCCACTGTTCTCAGGAATACTGAGCGAGGTTCCTGAGACAAGGTAGGTGATCTGTAGCAGGCTACAATCTGATAAGCAGCTTTGCCCAGTGTTAGTTACACTTGAATGGTCTTCAAGGCCTCATGCTGTGCCACTAACCTAAAGGTGTGGGTATCCATAAGGTAAATGGATACACCCCTTCCTTTTCTATTTCACTCGTGGTTTTGGGGCCAAAGATCAGAGGAATTGTGAGTGTTTTACGTGGAGCATGTCCAACAGCTCTGTGTTTGACATAGCTTTGTATGTTAGGCAGAGATCACCTCCGAGTAGGCGATAAGTGAGAGAGTACAGCTGGAGCATTTTGAGATGGTCTGTGTATGGCATGTATTTCAGGCTGCTAATGCTCTTTGTGAGGTATTGCTGCAGGCTTTCCAGTTGTTGTACATGTCTTGTGAGGTACATAGCAAAAGGGGTGTTGTACTCCATTATGGATCTAGTGAGTGATGAGTAGTGGGGAACAATGTCCTCAACTATTCTGCATGAGACACCTTTTGTGATGAGGTGTGCCACATAAAAGGATTTCCTGACTGCTGTGGGGATGTGATTATCACATGTGTGTCCTCTGTCCACCTGTGACCCAAGGTCTCTTATCACACTTTCAGTGTTAAGTATCCTACCATCTATGTTATAGTTCATGGCTACAGAGTTTTTACCAAAGGGGATGATAATTCACTTTTTGGCATTGAGCTTGAGCCCATGGCTTTGACACCGGCCATCTGTCTCAGTGAGGCCCTTTTGTAGGATGTCCACATCTTTAGTATTTACAGTTATGGCTCCTAGTTTGCAGTCATCTGGAAACTTCATTACCCAAAGACCTTCCATGTTAAAGTTTACTTCAGGGAAGTAGACACAAAACAGGACAGGACCCAGGACTGGGCCCTGTGGTACTGCGCTCGTCACTGGTCCAAAGTCATACTTGGACTCTGCTACTTACACAGTGTGTGTTCTGTCAGTAAGCCAGTCAGCAACCCATCTTGTGACATAGCAATTTATGCCTAGTTTAGTGGGTTTATCTATAATTCCAGAGTGTGGGATGGTGTTGAAAGCTGTGGCGAGATCTACATAGGCTGTGCGAAACACCTTACCCTTGTCTACGGTTCTGGTG
Organism: Protopterus annectens; assembly: GCF_019279795.1. NCBI lineage: Eukaryota > Metazoa > Chordata > Ceratodontiformes > Protopteridae > Protopterus > Protopterus annectens. Next base: position 297,628,939 of record NC_056738.1, on the reverse strand, counting down.
ACTGCTTCAATGTCATCTATCAGGTTTAGGAGACATGATCTGCATTTTACAAACCCAACATGGTTGTGGTCCAGAGTTTGGAGATTACCAATGTCTTTTTTTATAAGTTGTATGATGATACATTCCATGGCCTTACAGAGCAGGCTCATCAGGCTAACGGGGCGCTAGTTCCTGGGGTCTGTGGTGTCTCCACCTTTGTGTAGTGGGATAACCGTCTCTGTGCACCATTCAGAAGGCACAAAGCCTGAGGTGAGGCTATGACTGAATATGGTACGTCGGTGTGGTGCCTGTTCTTTCTGTAGTTTGTGTAGAACACAGCCTAGGAAGTTATCTGGTCCCATGGATGCTGTCATACTGGCTTTGGAGAGTGTTTTTTACCTGTGCAGCCATGATGACAACAACTTTGCAGTCTTCCATTATAGAGATGTGCTCTTTCATGGCTGAGAGGGGGGATAAGGTTAACACTGATCCTATCTGCCAGGATGTTGACAATATCAGTTGGGTCTGTATATATAGTGCCATTGAGCTGTAATCAGAGCAGATCTGAGTGTTGCCATGACATGGACATGTCTGTTGGGCAGAGATCTCCTGACTAGACAGTATGCAACAGAGTATAGATTGAGTTAAATTCAGTCTTGTTGCATGGGGCAACTGTTTGAGGCAAGTAATCCTCCTATTGAAGTACTTCATTGGTCTTTCCAGTTGCTGAAGGTGCCTAGTCAGATTAATCGCAGGTGTGTTGTGGTACTCTCTGATGGGTCTGATGACTGATGAGTAGAGGGAACTTCCTTTGATCTACATGCAAAGATCTTGGCAGTTTGTGTGAACACATAGCATGATTTTCTGACCACTTTGTGAATGTGTTTCTGGTAGTACAGATGACTATCCACATTTGTCCATAGATCCCTTATTATCACCTCCATATTTAGGGTGTTGGTGCCTATGTGGTATTTGTATGACTGTAGCTTGAGGACATATTTTTGACACCACATTTGTCTGACTGAGACGTTGCCCGACATTGCACTAGTTAGCTCGGGCAATTTTGTTTACATATACATAATAGTGGTAAAAGCTGCTTAGCACTGCTTTTTTTTAAGGATGTCTCTGTTGTCCCAAACATCGATTATGACAACTTTTTGGCAGTCGTCCACAAACTTTGCTAAACATAGCCCTCGTGTGTTTGACTGTGTTTCTGAAAAGTATACACCAGACAGGAGGGGTCCCTAGACTGAGCCATGGGGGACAGCAGTTGTTACCAGCTTGTACAGGAGACCACAATTCTTACCTTGTGTGATCTATCTGTGCCCCAGTTGGCAATCCATCAGATGACAGACATATTTATGCAAAAGTTGTTGATTTTGTGGATACGACATGTGTCTGGGATGTTGGCAAAAGGCTTTTCAAGGTCTATGTGGGACATGTGTAGCTCATTTCATTGATGTATGTCCTGGGTGACTGTCTTGTAAACAGTCTAGCAGGTTTGCGAACCATGATCTGCCCATGACCAAACCGTAATTGGTAGGGTTGGGTGTTTGTAGGCTCCCAATAGCTCTGTTTATGAGTACCATCATGATGGACTCCATGGCCTTGCAGATCAGGCTTAATAGGCTTATAAGACAATAGTTCCCATGTTCTGTTGTGCACCAACACTTGTGGAGTGTGTCAGACTTTGCTGTAACACATTCAACAGTTTCATATCCTGTACAGAGGGTGAGTCGCAACAGACTGTTCAGGTGCAGGCTCTGTTTGTTCTGGAGTTCACTTATGACACAGCTAGGGAAACAATGTAATTCCATAGACACCGTGTTTTCAGGTTTGGAAGGAGCTGTTTACCCATTCTATATATGATATCTGTGCATTCACAGTCTCCAGGTATGATGATAGGGCCTTTTGTCATTGAGAGGGTGGTATGTATGTATTGGCCTGTCTGACAGGATGTTGGCAATGTCAGTCATTTACATTTTGCACTGACTCAGGACATATATGAGTGAACATTGCAATTTATGACATAGCGGAAGGAAGCGTCATGGTTCTCTATGGACGCCTTCACAGATTCTTTTGCCAGAACATGGATTGGATAATAATTGGAGTGCACATTGTTTGTTGATGATACTGATTGCAGGTTTGTTGATCTTCTTTGCTTTTTCACTTTCTGTGAACAACTTAAGTACTTGTGGTACATAGTTTGATTATGACAGGGTTCCAATATATTATATGTGTCTGTTTTCATATAACTGTGTGCACAAGGCAGGACTGGTGAATAATGACAGGTTCCTGGGGTGAAACATGCAACTGCCAGATATGTGTGGCCCACTGCTGTACTCAGGCATGGCCTAAGTGTGTGAGCATGCCCAGTATGACCTTTCAGTGTGTTGCTGAATGAAATCCACTACATTTGTTGGTGTGTGAGCATGCCCGGTATACACATTTATACTATATGTGTGTGGAAAATCAAGTTGTATTTTTACTGCAGGGCTCACCTTTGTGTCATAACTCAACAGGGATCATGCTGTGCCTGCAGGGCTTCCATGAGACACTTTGCATAGACTTATCAACATTTCTCCATACGGGGGGACAGCTATTCTTTGTACATTTCTACCCAGGGCACACCGGATTTATACTGTGGGTGTACATAGGATAAGGGGTTCACCTGACACTTATACACATTTGCTAGGCCTGCACTGCTATGTAAGGTACACCATTTCAGTCTGTACTGTTGCCTATCGTACTGGCTTGAGACATACTACTGTACTACGGGTCTTAGCATCCAATTTCATGTATATTAGATTGTGACTTCATAGCCTACCCAACCCACATCACACCACCTGGCCTACTGTTCTCTGTCTGCATAGGCCTGTGGGAGAGGTTACCCATATGCCTCTTAGGGTCATGATACAGCATTTCTTTGTGTTTGCATTAGTGTACAATTGTCCTGCTGTGTCTGTGTCAGTGTAATGCTGTCATGGCTTAGTGGTTCAGTACTGTGACTATGGTGCACAGTATCCTGGTTTGAGCCCTGTCACTGCCTTTTATTTTCATGCTGGGCAGACCAGACTGCTTAAGGAACAGTACAGCAAATATGAGCATGTTTACCTGACTTTGCTCAACTTTGCCTGACCTTGCCCAACATTGCTCAACGTTGCCCGACGTTGCACTAGTTAGCTCGGGCAATTTTGTTTACATATACATAATAGTGGTAAAAGCTGCTTAGCACTGCTTTATATTGCTTAAAACATGGCAATCATGCCTCAGGTGGTGCTGCAGGGCTGCCTATGTCGGATGCACATAGTACACTCCCTATACATGTTTGAAAACAAATATTGTCAAGTTAGGCATCCCTTTTATTTTATGTGCAAATCAGAGAGAAGTATCCTTTCCAGGGTTCCTATTGAGCCAGTGTATGTGCTATGCATTGCCTCTTTTCCAAGGCCAAAGCATACTGGGCACACCTCCTTCTGCCTGGGGCAGGCTCAGGTTGTTCCTCCTCCTAGTCACGCTGTGCCTGTGATGGCCTTGGCAATGGTGGGGGGCTGTTTGGCCCTGCCCCATGCTGTTCCTGCTGCAGCTGTTTTCGCAGGATCATATTGTGTAGCATGGCACATACCATGACAATTTGGGTACATGTAGTTGCTGAGTACTGCAAGGCACCACCAGATGTGTCCAGGCACTGGAACTGTGGCTTGAGCATCCCAAACACACACTCGATTACATTTCGTATTTGTGCATGAGCCTCATTATGGAGTTCTTGTTCAGGTGTGTGTGCATCTCTGATGGGTGTCATCAGCCATGGCTCCAGTGCGTATCCAGCATCCCCCACTAGGTGACCGCCGGGGATGTCTCCATTGGCAAATGTCTGGTACAGTTGCATCAGATGCCAGATATGGGAATCGTGGTAGCTTCCAGGGCAGCCAGCATACACATTCAGTATTATGCCATGGGCATCGCACACGACCTGGCAGTTGATGGAGGGGAAGCCCTTGCGGTTGATGTAGGCCCTACACTGCTCACCGGCTGGTGCTTTGATGTGTATGTGCATGCAGTCAATTTAACCCACTACCTCAGGGTATTCCGTTATTTGCTGGAAGAGACGCATATTGCTGGCCAATGCCTCATGGGAATTGGGGAAATATACATGATGACTGACATGTGCTGACATGGCATTCAGGAACTGGTGCAGTACCCTGGATGCTGATACCTGTGAAATCCCCATCATATCACCAGTTGGTCTCTGGAAGGTACCTGTTGCTAGTATTCTTAGGCCAGCACATACCTTGGTTTCCACTGGGATGTGTTCCCCTCTGTTCGTTCTGTGTGTGAGGCGTGGCCTGCACAGCTCAACAATTTGCTGCAGGAGGTCTCTGCCCACTCTATAGCGCTCCACTATCTCCGGCTCATGTAGCCCCTGGTAGGTTACCCTGGGTCTGTACACTCTTCTCTGTCTTCTCACTGTGGGTTGCTCAGCAACATTCACAATTGCACCACCCTCAGCATCTTGCACATGTTGCCTTATAATAGCAATGGCAGCCCCTAGCATTTTTTTGTCTGAGTTAAGCTTTTTAAGTTTTCACTCACTTTGTATACTGCAGTGTTGCAGTGTTTTTGAGAAAAACATGGGGGAATGTTGTTTACAGAGTTTTAAGTGCTGGGCTGGGCTGGGCTAGTGTACTGCCTGTGTAATTGGCTGATTCTGATTGATTTCACCTGGCAGCTCTGCTAGTTCTCCTTGATTAATTTCCTACTACTTCTTTTCCTTCCTTTTCCCTTTCTGTTTCCACAGGGGGCAGCACCACGCAAACAAGCGCAAACACGCACACATGAGTGTACACGTGCGCACACAGGCTTACACAGGCTTAGGCGGGTGCACACGCGTGCACACAGGCTTAGACAGATTTTTCAGACGCGCACACACACGCACATGGTGTAAGCACGTTTGCAAGAAAATTCAGTGATATCTACGGCGTACACCTTTGGTTTCTGGGTTTCAGTTAAGACAACTGTAGACACGCCTCTTCCAATCCTGAGTAACTCACAGCAAACACAAGCCACTCTGCTCCAATGAGCTTACAGTCTTTCATAGATACTCCCTCATGATGTCACCTATCTTTTACTCTACTACTCCTCTACTCCTACACTTACACTCTAGGGACATGGCTCACATACCAGGGAAAATTGGGATTCACTATCCTTATCATCATTTGCATAGGATTGCCTACTAATGCTTGGTTAGATCTCTCAAACTGAGCTTCCCCCCTTAGCAACCACTACTCAGTAGCCATGTTGTCTTCAGCCTGCCATTCACCTGCATGGCAGAAGAATATTTTTAATAAGAATGCCTATTTTTGGCTTTTTTTCCTGATTTTTAAAGCACCGCACATTTGCACGACGCTGGGCTACGCTTAAACATCGGAGATCGGGGAAAAAATAGATTTTTATTCATTTTCAACAGATCAAAATGCCAAAGGCCTTATATTTGGCCATTGGCATGCTTCCTCAACTGGATGCATCCTTTATTTGGAGCTGTCATAGCTCCGTTTTGCTATTGGCAGAACGCTACTCCGTTACCAACGGAGTACATTTCTGCAAATAACTCTACTCTTCCATGGACAGGTTAGTGTTTCCTGGATTGCAAAATTACCTCATTTGCATAGCTTTCAGCAGCAAATGAGGTAATTTGCATAACATAACACTCTCTGTTCAAGAGTAGTTTTAGGAGCTTGCATGCACACCCCTGCCGGCTGTTGCTGGATCGCTCGGCAGACATATTGGCTGTCTGCCGGCTTACACTACTCTTAGACTCTGTGCAAGCCTTCGTGAATCAGGCCCAGTGAGTAAAGGAAGGAAGGATTACTACTGTAATTTATACTTGATCATTGTCTCATTTGCTTTGGATTTCTGACAGCTTACCTCTTTGTAAAGACTTTTATAAGGGATTATATGAGAAAAAGTAAGAAAAAGGAGGGAATTAAGAATGTAACTCAATAGTTAAGAAATCTGAACCTCTCAAAATTGTCAGGAAGAGATGCAGAGAATCTAATTGCCCATGTTATTTTAAATGAAGGTGAGGACCAAATAAATAAGCAAGCAAGCTATAGGTAAGACCGCTGGGGAAGATGGTGTACCAACTGAAGTCTGGAAAGGAGCAGTAGAAGAAACTAACAGTGTAGTGCCATTCTTTGTTCAATAATGTCTTAAAGAAGAGATACTGATTAACTTTAAAGGGCAGTGAGGTTTTGATCCTTGAAGGAGGAAAGAAACCCACTTTCCTGAATTCATATAGGCTAATAATATTAAGTCCTAATTACATTTTTTAACAGAATAATAGCAACTAGATTGTCAGCGCTGTTCTCAGAATTGATTAAGCCGGGTCAGTAAGGCTTTTCAGAGGAGAGACAAACCTTTGATTACCTAAACAAAGCAATTATGATTTAGGAAGATGCTGAAGGGAAAACAAGATTACTATTGCTATGTTTGGATGTTAAAAATGCATTTGGCAGGGTGCTCTTGGAGTATTTGTGGAACAAACTGAAAGAATTTGGGCTCCCTACAGAATTGATTATATTGGTGAAGGAAATATATAATCAATCAACAGCTAAAGCAATGACTGGAGGGGATTTATGTCAGGAATTTGTTGTCATAAGAAGCAAAAGCAAGGAAGCCCACTTTCCACTTTACTGCTTATGATTTATCTACAACCTTTGCCCAAACAAATAAGGGATTCTATATTAAAATGATATCACTGGGGAAGTCTAGAAGGAAAAAAAATAGAGCATTTCTTGCAGAAAATGTGGTTCTACATCTGCTTGATATAGACATGGACTTAAAACATGAAAGTCCCAAGGAATACAAAAGAGATGGCATGTTATAAGCTAAACAGGAGGAAAATTAAGCCGTGACAATTATCTATCTATTCAAATTGGTACAACAATATCTTTATCTATGGGGTCATTACTGGATGAAATACCTATGGGTAAGCTTCATGCTGGCAATGCAAATGGTAGCAAAAGAGAAGATGGAAGGTGATGATTCTTGATTCACATCACACATTTTAGCCCTAAAAATGTCTTTCTTTCCATCAACTCTATATGTGGTACAAGTGTATTCCCATTAGCTAGAAAGTACGATATGGGAAAGGCTTCAAAATGTGTTAAAGGAATTAATCTGGAAAGAGGGAAACCTAGAATTATCTGCAAGAAATTGTTCCTACTGATGAAGCAAGGCACTATGTGAACGCTAATTCCCTACTACTTAGTGGAAACTTTGTCTAGACCTTAACTAATTTACTGATATAAGGGCATGGTATAGTCAAAGGAAAGAACCAGTCAGCAAATAAACAGGATATGCAAGTACACCATGTGCAATGTATCTATGTTGATTCATCCATGTTTGTCAATAAATGTTGATATTTTACATAAAAAGCTACAAGTAGATGTAAAATCTCACATCCCACCCAACAAAAAATACAAACTTCTCTCCATAACAACTAAAACAATCTGGGAAATAATCAACTGGGTTACAGAAAGATTGTCAATTAAAGAGCCCCAGATGACACACTGCATTACTCCTTAGAAATATTGACTCCCAAATGAGTTCCACACTGAATTCAACCCAACTACCAAACACCAATAAATCAAGTTAATATAACAACTGAACTGCCAGAACACCCTCCATTTCCATCTCCTTTCTGCTACAGAACCATAAAAGTAAAAGGACTAGAAACAACTTTAGACTAAATCCCGAGTGATGCTCCTGCTGATATTGATAGGCTACAATCCTTGTAAACACATTATGCTCTTTATATGACCATCTCTTATACCTCACTATCATAAAAGCCAACCCAAGAACAACAAACCAGACATACCTACACAAAACTGGGGAAAGTATTCAGAAAACTTGTATACTCCCAGATAATGGAATGTATTCAAAAATGGAGTACTTTCACAGAACCACCATAGATTACAAACTAGTAGAAGCACTACATTTGCTTTATTTACAATGACAGATGACATACTGCAAAACCTAAGCAAAAACAGACTAACTCTGTCTGTTCTTATAAACCTAATCAAGTCATTTAACTTAGTTTACAATTCACTATTACTTAATTCCCTGACTTCCTCAGGGATTGGTTCCAATGTTAACCAGTGGTATAAAGCCGTCACCACCAACAGACATTTTACGGTTCAAATAAGATCTTCAGTATCTTCCACTGTTTTCCATCTCTGACAGCTTGCTTCAGGAACTGCTGTCTGATTCTGTTTTCACTGTTTATAAACAAATTCCCAGTACACCAACCCCATCTACCTATAATTCGTTTTGCAGATGATATAATTAACTGAACAAGCTGACCATTGACTCTGTATCATGAAAGAAATATCAGTAAAAGGTACCTCAAACAACCGTAAAGCTGCATCAAATCAATAAACTCATCCTGAATATGGAAACAAGAAAAACAAAACTCAACAAAAACTATCATCAGTCCCTCAAAATTGAAAAGAGTAATTAGGAACCATGTGAGACAGTAAATGTTTGTACTACCTCGGGTTATGGTAAACCAAAGCCTACATTTTTAGATTTCAAAGACAATATCACAAAACCACAAATTCATAGAGTCATTTTGGGCAAAGAATATTCACGCTTTTTTTCCTCTAAAGGCAAAATAGCAATAGCAAAGGGGTGCTGCTAACAGAATTAGAATATGGACTAAACTTTATCTCAGCTGCTTCTAAATAGCGTCTGAAAAAGAACAAGCCCACATACAAACCACTGTAAACAGTATAGGGGAATTTTTGTACTTTACCATCCAAAAGATCACCAATACTCATTTCTTATCAAGAATAATTGGCTTCTAGTCATGAAAAAGGACTAAGATACTCCTTTGATCTTTGATCTACCTAAAGCTAGTCCTTTTTTTATTTTGCCGTCTAGTTTATTACACTTATGACTATGTCCAACCTTTGGACCTGTACCTTAAATGGTGAGGAATAAACACCACTGCACAGATTAATGTTTTTTTTCATTCCTTGTTGCTCAGCTATTGGAATTCCTACTTAACAACATCAAAGAAAGTCATAACATTATATCTTAAATGCAACTGAAAAAAATTCTTTGCAAAATACATTAATGGAACTGCCTTTAAAAAGTGCAGTATCTTAACTGTTCATATCCCACAAGATCCTTTTAGTCACCCAACTCTTAGACTTTATGGTTAAGTAGATCCTAAATCTCAACACTTCCTTCTTTCTCTTACTTTCCAACCCTTCTCCTATTACTTATTTTTATTTAACATTTGTTTAGCAAGAACATTCAACTGACAGAGCCCATTTTCAGTGGAGGCCTGGGGAGAAACACTCCAGATGCATGTCTTTTGAATGTGGGAGGAAACCAGAGTACCTGTAGGAAACCCACGCAAATGCAGGGGGGACATGCAGACTCCATACAGAAGGCACCCCACCCAAGAATTGAACCAGAGAACCTCTTGCTGTGAGGCAACAATGCTCACTAGTGCACCACTGCGACCTCCCCTCCTTGTTTTTATACCACCTCTCCAGTCTACTCCTTAAAGCATGCACAAGCAATCTTATATTATTACATGTCATCAGAAATTGTAAGTAATGATCATTGCATTATTTCATGTAAATGCACACAACTATGTATATCATCCTGAAAGGCCAATTCTACACATCCTACAGCAAATTCTTTACTCTTTTGACAGTCAGCATACAATCTTTCCCTGTTTCTATCTTTCATTCTGCTAAAGTCACAAACAGAAATTAATATTAATTGTACATAAATCTCAAAATATAATGCTTTAATGTACTCAGCACTGAGTACCATGTATTGGATGTATTCTCTATGCCTTATGCTGTAAGCAGTATTTATTTTTCGCATGCCATAGCCAAATGTAAATATGTTTCTTAAATTTTGTGTGTTTGTGTGGTGTGTGTGTGTAGATATATATATGGGTCTACTTTATTTCATTGAAAGCTCATTTCAATGAATTTGAATTCACTCTGACCAAATTGCTGAAAGCTCAAATTACTGAAAACTCATTTCACTGAATCTCATTTCACTGAAGTGAAGTGCTAGCACTGTGTAGAGTACTGTAAGGCAAGTAAAAGGTATATGCCATTTTCCCACTGTAGTGTGATCTTGGAGTTAGTATATATAGTTGGGGGGCACAGCCCCCCACAAGGGGGGGTGTAGCCCCCACCTAGTGTGGTTTTATATTTTACCGAAAGCTTCAAAACAATACATTTTAAACCATAGACATGCATACTTACAACACCAGTGACTAACTCTTTCAAGAAGACAATATATACCCAAACTAAGTTAGGGGCTGTGACCCCCCCCCACTCCCAACTATATATATACTAACTCCAGGATCGCACCACAGTGGGGAAAAGGGCATATACCTTTTACTTTCATTACAGTACTCTACACAGTGCCAGTATTTCACTTCAGTGAAATGAGTTTTCAGTAATATTACTTTTCAGCGATTTGGTCGGGGTGAATTGACATTCAGTGCGTTGAGCTTCCAATGAAACAAAGTGGACTCATATATATATATATATATATATATATATATATGTAAATAAATAATAAATCTGTGTTTGTGTGTGTGTGTGTGTGTGTATACACACACACACACACACACACACACAAGCATACACTCATACACACACACACACACACACACACACATATATTTTATACACACACACACTCACACACACATATATATATATGTATATATATATATATATATATATATATATATATATATATACATATATGTATATATATATATATATATATATATATGTATATATATATATATATATATATATATATATATCAGCCAATCAAAAGTCAGCTCATTGACTATTTCACTAAGTGGTTGTGGCACCATCGTTTCACCACTGTAGTGAGAATTCAGAGTTGGTATATATAATGTGTGTGTCTATATTAGATATTCGAAAGCTTAAAAGTTCGAATCAATAAAGAACAAACTTTAGTGATTGAACGCTTAAAAGTTTGAATATCTATAAAAAGAATATTTAAAATAAATAAAGAAAAAGCAAAGGGTTTAAGCAAGGGGACAAGCCCCCCTGCACCCCTCCACACCCCCTGCTACTTAAATATAACAACTCCGAGATCGCACTTTGGTGTGCTACAGTGCGGAAACAGAAAATTTCCCATTTCCTACACTGTAGTGCGATCTTGGAGTTGGGATATTTAAGCAGCGGGAGGTGTGGGAGTGCAGGGGCACTTACCCCCCTGCTTACACCCTTTAGTTTTTCTTTTTTTTTTTAAATTTTTATGTATATTCGAACATGTAAGCATTCAATCACTAAAGTTCGTTCTTTAGCGATTCAAACTTTTAAGCATTCAATTATCTAATATAAACCCTAATTTGTAGATTTGTATGGGATTGCTGGTCCCCCTACAAAAAACATTGTGCTTTACTGTATTAATGATCCTTTTTGAATGAATGTTTTTCTTCATCAACAATTATGGTTCAGTCATGTTGAATCAATATTTTACATTTCTGAATATAGGTTATCCTTCCATATATATGTATGCATGTATGCATATATACATATGTGTGTGTGTATAAATATATATATATATATATATATATATATATATATATATATATATATATATATATATATATATACACATATATATTGTTCTAGGGAATCCAGATCTTATTAAAGTTATAGGTGAATGTCCACAGTTTGTATTTAAAAAAGTTGTAATCTTAAATTATTACTTGAACAGGATTTGATTAGTAAGTTCAGACGGTAGTAGAACAGTTTTGCATGTACCAACTGTAAGCAACGTCGGTTTATAAGAAATGTTAGTTCCATCACTTTTGAACATATTGGGTTTTTTTTGAGGCAAAAAGAAAATTAATTGCCACAGTAGTGGTATTGTTTATGTGGCTAGATGTGACACATGTTCCCATTTTTATTTAGACAGAAGTGTTAGGGAGCTGTAGTATAGAATAAGAGAACATGCTAAAGCCATTAAGATTAAAGATTTTTCCAATGCCCTGGCCAAGTACAGTGTAGAATGTTCAGGATTTAAAAAGTTTCATTTCACTGCGCTTGAACAAATGATGATGGAGAAGTTTGTTTTTAGCTGTAATAACGTGCTAGAAGTAAAATAATACAAATGGCAAGTGTTTTAAGGGCTGCCCAAGCACCAGGGTTAAACTGAAATTTAAATTTGAAATGTTTGTTGAAACTTAAAGTTTCAACTTTCTAGTTGAAAAGCCCGCATTTGTACTTGTTTCTTGCCTTTCCTGTAACTAGTCAAGTCCAGATACATATTTGCTATATCCAGAACAGTATGTAAGCCTCTGAGTGGTGTTAAAACATCTGCTCTTCAATTTTTCTCTTAGATCTGCTAGTTGTCTCCTCTCCTGCACTTTTACTAGCTTATTAGTCTAGCACTTTACCAGACTTCTTGTAGCAATAATTGTAGCACACAGATGTGCTACCAGCACTAAATGTTCTACAAGGAAACAGCCCCAGTACTTATTATTAATGCCTACCCCTCCATGCATTCCTAAAGGACAGTCCCCTGTGCTTTTCCTATTAACCTGGTGAACTTGGGGATCTTGAGGGAATGTAGCAAACCCCTCTTCTTACCTCCCAGCACTCAGACTTGTGAGAGATGCACTTATATATCCAAATTGGAAGCCAAGACCAGAATAGCTGGTCAAGAGGAGAAGGTCAACACTTGCACTACACCACATGGAACACATAGCCCTCCAGAACACACATCAGCACTGCCTTCACCTAAAAACACAAAACACACACCCAACTTCATTGAGGCTCTCAATAAAAATCTACCCAAACAGCAGAGGCCTTCAAGGCAGAAACGCACTCGACCACCACAATACAACACTAATCACAAGACACATAACACTCCTAAACAGTGTGCCACTCAACCAAAGCCCCTAAGGCAAAACAGCATGCCCAACACACTAGTCATAGGTGACTTGATAGTGAGGCACACTGAGGTCCCATTCACTAGGTTGAATAAGGAGAAAGTAACAGTCAGCTGCCTGTCAGTTACCAGTATCCGCCACAAAATGCACTCACTCAAGTCCCTCAACAACAGGTACAAATATGACTCTGTCATTGTACATTTGGGTGTGAATGACCTAAGATGTACCTCCCTGGACTACATGGAAAGAGACATGGAGGGGCTCTTGGATTATGTAGCCCAAGTGGGTATGACCCTAGCCCTGAACAACATCCCACCATCACCCAGAATGATACCACAGCACAAGCAGAAAATTATTGATTTCAACAATTGGCTAAGTTTCTAGTGACATTCCAAGGGGATCCAGTATCCATCTGCCTGGGATGACTTGATTGACAGACCTCGATGCTTTGCCAATGATGGCAACATCTCTCACCCCTGGCCTTCTGGATACTGGCCAAGACTCTTGCCACCCCAATAGTGTATTTTTAGCCTGTGTTCCAAAGAACAAATTACCACCATAACAGCTACAAACAAATGCAATCTGAGGGTCATGCTGCTCAATGCTAGAAATCTAAATCTCAAAATGCACTCACTTGAAGCACTCCTTAAAACGGAGAACATCGACATTTGTGCTGTAACAGGGACCCGGTTCAAATCAACAGAAAGCACCCCTGCACTACCAGGCTATAACTCATTCCACACCTTTTGGCCCCAGAACTTGGACCAAAGCTCCAAAGGTGGTAGTGTTTCCATATTCATAAAGGATGCACACACCTCCAGACTGGTAGCCCAGCATAACGCATCAGAGATACTTCAGGTGCAGCTAACATTGGGTAAGACAGCGATTCAGGTCGAAGCCTAATATAGGGCCACAACTATGTCCCAAGACTCACACTCCACATTTCCAAGCACTCTGGAGAATATTAGAGTCCAACCTAACACTCTCGTACTGGGCTACTTCAACTACCCCTCCATTAGATGGGAAAACTACTCATGTACCAATTCACTTGTCCAATGTTTTCTGGAATTTATTAATTCCAATGCCCTGAACCAGCTCCCCCACTTAAGGTAGCAACATCCTTGACCTGGTCATTACTAACATGGGCGACTGTTGCTCTACACCAATAGTCAACTCCTCCCTGTTTAGATCCAACCACAAACTAATCACCTTGGAAATCCATATCCCACCCACCATCTCCTGCAAAGGTAGCCACCATGAAAAACTTCTCCAAAGATAACTTTGGGCTCCTAAAACCAGAGGTGGCTAACCTCACAACACCCATGAAAATGGAGAATAGTTGCATGACCGCTGAATCATACACAATGCACTGTACAAACATGTACACAAATGCATGGATCTCACCACACGGAATAGAACAAAAAAGGAAGCTAATCTGGTGGTCCCCTGCCATAAGCAAACTCTACAACAGAAGGAAGAAACTGATGCGGAATAAGATGAAGTCCCAAGACTGGAAAAACTCCCTTATCAGCCACAACAAAAGGTTGAGATCCCTCATCAAATCCTCTAACGCTAGCTATGAAAACAGAATTGCAGCAGATAGTAAAGACAACCATAAGACCTTCTATAGTTATGTAAAGAATCTCCACAGCAATACCCAGATTTGCTCTGAGCTACTGCACAGTGGTATCTCCTATACAGAGCCAACAGATACTTTGCCAATATATTGGCCGACAGATTCAGTGCCAACTTTGCCCCTCCCCCCAAAAGACCAATCACAATACCAGTAGATTGCCAGGCACCCAGTATTACTGCTGCACAGGTTAAAACAGCACTGCCCAAGGCCAAGAATACAGCTTTTATGGGACCTGACAATATCCCTGGCAGTGTTCTACATGAATTACAGAGTGAACGAGCACCACACCTGTGTGCCCTGTCCAATCACAGCCTCACCTCAGGCTTTGTCCCTACCAAATGGTGCACTGCTACAGTCATCCCTCTCCACAAAGCAGGAGTGACTACAGACCATGGGAACTATTGCCTCATTAGCCTGATGAGTCTGATATGCAAAGCTATGGAACGCATCATCATGGACCTAATAAACAAGGATATAGGGAATCTCCAAACTCTGGATCCCACACAGTTTGGTTCTGTAAAGGGCAGATAATGCCTGCTCAACCTGCTGACTTCTTTGAGTCAGTCATCAGAGCTCTGGATGAAGGCATGGTGATTCATACAGCCTACCTTGATCTGGCCAAGGCCTTTGATACCATTCCCCACTCAGGAATTATAGAAAAACTCACTAAGCTAGGCACCAACCCCTATATCACTAGGTGGGATGCAAACTGGCTCACAGATATAACCCACAGTGTAAAAATAGCTGACTCCAAGTCAGATTGTCGACCAGTAATGAGTGGAATCCCACAGGGTTCAGTCCTGGGTCCTCTCCTGTATGGTATCTACTTCTCTGAAATCCAGGCCAATGCGAAGGGACTGCGGCTGACAAAGTTCACAGATGATTGCAAGCTGGGAGCTATTATTAAACTCCCCAAATGATGTTTACATCCTGCAGAAAGGCCTCACTGAGACTAACGACTGGTGTCAGAACCATGGGTTTAAGCTCAGTTCCAAACAATGTGCCATCATCCCCTTTGGGAAAAACTCGGTTCCCATGAATTACCCCATTAATGGTAGTCCACTGAACAAAGAAGGCATTCTAAGAGATCTGGGAACACAGGTTGACACCAACCTCTCTTTTGACTACCACATTGCCACTATGGTCAGAAAGTCCTTCTATGTGGCAGATCTCATTACTAAGGATTTTGCATCCAGAAAGAAAGAGGTCATTGTCTCCCTCTACTATTCCCTCATTAGGCCAGTCATCAAGTACAATGCCCCATTTGGCATGTACCTCACTAGACACCTGCAACAACTGGACAGGCTGCAAAAGAATCTCACAAAGAGGATCCTAGGCCTTAAACATTTGTCCTATATTGACAGACTAAAAAACTCCAACTATTCTCTTTCTCATATCGCCTACTTAGAGGTGATCTCTGCTTGACTTACAAAGCCATGTGTGACCCAGCTCTGTTAGAAATGCTACATCTAAAGAAATCCCAATCCCTACACACTAACACGGTCCAGAGACCTCAACCTCATAACCACAATCAATAGAACGTGCTGGAGGAAAAGGTTCATAACCCAGAGGCTGCCCATGCTATGGAATAGACTTCCCATACATGCCAAACAGAGCACCTCGCTGCTCCTCTTAAATAGAAATCATGATGAGTGGATGGGAAAAAGAAAATTTACCCCGGGGATCACTCTAGTGGCTTTACTCAACAGAGGGGCTGGGAACTAATGTCAGGTGGCATGATGTCAGGGTAATCTTATGGGCTAAGCTTGTAAAGGCTCCAGGGCCATTAGCCTAGTACACGCCTATAAACCTATGAACCTATGATTGTTTTAAATATGATAACATTGTTTTAAACATGATAAAACATTAATGGAAAATATTTTTTTTTATTATCATTTTTCTATTTAATTGTTTTGGCACATTTTTTATTGTTTTTGTATGTTAAAAAGTTTTCATTTTAGTATATATGTTATGTGATTTTATGGACTTTTAACAAGCTTAGCATGTTTCTTTAAAAGGAAATGATGTTCACAAAAGGAAGTGATGTTTTAAAAGGAAGTGATGTTACAAAAGTTATAGAAGGATGTGATGTTTTAAAGGAAGTGATGTAACATTTTGGAGGGTTATTTAAATGTGAAGGTTTCCATGTTTGTTTTTTTCTGAAGAAGTGCCACTTTATTGTAAAGGAACGGAAGCATTAAAATGATTGTGTGGTTCTTTACAGAGGATTTGAGCTATTTTGCAACATTTTTTGTTTATATATATATATATATATATATATATATATATATATATATATAGTTAGATATATAAAGGAACGGAAGCATTAAAATGATTGTGTGGTTCTTTACCGAAGATTTGAGCCATTGTGCAACATTTTTTGTTTATATATATATATATATATATATATATATATATATATATATAGTTAGATATATAGATAGATAAACATAAGCAGGCATATGTGTGTGTAGGCCTCAACCAGGCCCCAGTTCCAGCTCTATAGTACTGCTGATTCCTTCAGGAATATGCCTCATTTTGGCCCTAATTGAACTGTGTACTCCATATCTGCAAAGATTTTTAGATAAGCTAATGCTCACCACTTCTGAACATCCAAATGTTAACAAGCTTTGAATTAATCACAGCAACTCCAAAGAGTTACTGGACAACCATTCACACTGATGCATCTTAAGAGAGAGAAACTTTGATTGTGATAAGTCTTCTGGTCGCCCATTTTGTTAATAAGCATATTTCAAAATTGGAAGATATATTTTATCATAGTCTAGTTCATCAGATACTGCAAGACTACATTATTGGGCATGTGCCTTAAGATCTGTAACCCCCTTATCTGGTAGAAGGTGCACCTTGTATATATTTTATGCTTCTGAAAGGGAAACATTCTTTCATATAAAAGTAAGAGCTATGGAGTTCAGTTGAAGGATGTGTTGTTCTTTTATTTATTTATAATTTTTTAAATGTTCTAATTCTATGTTTACAGGAGCAGGCCTTTATTGTTTGCTTTTTGAATCATTGCAACATGCTGTTTGTAATTTTTTATATTCTTTGCGTTTGGTCAGAGAGTATGGAATGTAGTTATAAATTTGAAATGGACTACTCACATAGTTTCATCGGTTAGTAATAGGCTAGCTGTCCTTGTCCTAAGTGAACCATATGCCAATCTAAGTGAACCAGACCTTCACTACCAGTGCTTTCTGATGTGTGACACTTGACGTCTCCTGGTCCAGGAGTGGGGAATGAAACAAACACAGTCTTCAAATTATAAATGAAAAATTGCCTTTTACTGATGGAAACATAACAAAAACAATGATGTAGTTTCTTCTCTACAAATACAAGTGAACATAAAAACAATGAGTTGTCTAAACTAAACTATTGCCAAAATGCAGTCTGTTTCAGTATTCTTGTAACTCCTGAAGAAACTATGAGCTCACTGCAGTCATGCATTAAACATTTTATTTATAACAGAATAAATATAGCTCCTATAACAAAAAATAGTACAAAACACTTTAAAGTCTGTCTTTTTTCTTGAAGAGATTTATATATACATATATATATATATATATATATCTACACCAGAGGGTCAGGCTTCACACTCCTTTTCCACAATTCTAGGAAATGTGGAAAGTCTTTCCTTAAAAATCAAATCAAGAGCTAAATCAGGAACAATCCCTAAAAAAGCCTATTTACCCCAAAGGCAGTGTAGAATCCCATTCTTGCCAGAGGGTATTTCCTTTGTTTCCATCTTAGACTTGCTGCTTCTACTTATTTTGTGTTCAGTTACCAACCCTTTACTCATTGACATGAATATGCTGCCTGAATCTAATAATGCATGACTTAGGCTTTCCATCCATATTTGTTTCACAATTTACAATGTGTTAGTTGTATAATCGACAAGCAAAACTTTTTTCACCTGATTTCTTCAAAGGAAAAATTCTTTAATGCTCATATCACACTGTATAGACTTACTGGCTAAATAACAATTTCATGTTTAATATCCGAGGTGACTGTACTTAAAATGCTGTTGTTTTGCTTTATGTTCATTTCCAGCCTTTTCTAATTTTCATTTTTAAAACTGTAGGTCATTTTTCATCCTTAGATCCTACCCCAGTTTTAGCCTTATTATACTTCTTGGGTGAATGAGGTTCAGCTACTTCTGCTCAGAACTCAATGACAGTTAATTGGCTACCACATTTTTTTCTATTCTTTCAGCAAGTCAGTCTACACACAGCAGCTTATACAACTGATATGAGCTCTCAGGAATTGGTAAAGGATAATCATCCCTACTAACGTCATGATGCTGCTGGCCTCTGGCTACAACCACATATAGGCAATGCAAATAAAGTCTAAAATCTGTGAATGTGGTGGGCTTTACAATGTGGGGATCCCGGCACTAAAATGTTGGGCACAAACAGCATGTACCACACCACTACAGGTCAGTAGTTCTACTTCTAATTTCTCTTTGCCATTAACACTGATAGAAACACAGTGACACTTCTGTACTTCCACATCAAACACCAGAGTCCAGCAGGATCAATAAAAGGATTTTATTGATATAATTTAAACCTTGGTGTTTGATGTGCTGTTTTGATTTTCATACATGAATCAGGAAATAGATACATTTTTTGCTCCATCTATACATCTCCAGAATGAGAATGCATTACATCCCTGGTCAGTTGTATGCCGGTTCTCACACTAATTGATGATTTTGTATGTTAGAAGAAAGGCTTTTACATCTTCATTTGCATTCTTTTGGGCAGGCATCTTCACCAACACTGTATTAGAAACTCTTAGTGGCATTTCAGATTCCATTAAAGATTTTTACTTCCCTTGCAGAGTTATTACATTGCAATATATGGCAAAAATATTCTGCTGAAGTGCTTCCACACTTTTGGTTCTACTTCAGAACAAAGATGAATCTGTTTCCTGTAAACTTAATTTTTGTTTATTGTGAGCACTGTTGTAAAGTTTGCTGCTAGTGACTGGTTTCTAGGAAATTTTTCTACATCTAGTATGATGCGATGGTTTACTATTAAATTGTCAAAATACACAACAAAATCTGTCCATATCTTTGAATCAGTTATGTGAAGTTCAGCATATCAATTAGACCGAATTTCAAAGTGCACATACCAACAAAGTCGAATTCGCACTTTCAACATTCTCTTAAGCAAGTAACTACTGCACACAATGTTAATACCATCTGTTTGCAGGGGGGGCTCTGACCCCCTCCACCCCCAGTATGGGGGGTACCCTCCCCCAACAAATAATATATTACAACTCCAACATAGCACTACAGTGGGGAAAGGGAAATTTCCCAATCCCCACTGTACCGCTAACTGTATTCAGAATGCCAAAGACAGGCGTGCGATTGCGCTATGGCATTCACAAATCTGAACACTCACACTTGTGCAGGTTAATATCTTTAACAGTGTTCACATAGACATGGATCTTGAAGCATCCACTATTTATCAGTTTGCAAGTGAATATACTGATAAGTAAGATGATTCTGAGGTTTTAAATAATGACATTCCACTTCATTGATAGTTAAGCAGTGATGGCTTCTTCCTGTGACAGCAACAGAACAACATAGTTTGTTTTGTGTTATCTGCAGCTTTTGATTTTAACAAGCAAATGTGATGTCAGTGAGAAATAGTGTGTACATGAGTCCTGGGAGTAAAACTCCTCAGTTGTTTTAGAAACTACTTTGGGAAGTCTTTAGGTTGCAAAATCTTTATCAGGAGTTTATCACTGAAGAAGACATCTCTTGTTCACCTCTTTGTGCATGTCTGTGGAGAAAGTAAGGGCAGGTGCAAGACAAATTGTGAGACATTTGTTAGACTGAGCATTTTCTAATGGATGCCAATAAAGCTGATAATTCTGAAGCCATTCTTGGGCATGCTAACATGTTTTTGAGTTCCAGGACCTTAGTCTTTATCTTGCTAAGCTTGATTTTGGACAAAAAGGTGTCATGATGTAAAGTTAAGTAAGCTAGTAGCTACTGCATGGGAATTCCCTGGCTATCAGATAGCAGTGTCACCTACACATATCAGCATATCTACCATTCTCATAGAAAAAAGTATTAAGCTGATGTTCAGACTGAAAAACGGGGATCAAAGTTAGTTGCTAGGCATGTGGCCAAAGCTGTTAGTTATGAGCTTAAGCCAGTTTCTCCATTGCCTAAGAGCACTGCCTGCTTCAGTGATTTGCTTAGAAATATATAATCAAGTTGTTATATGTTTATGAAGTAGATTCATGAAATTCAGTCATGAGGTGAAACTATTGAATCGGCTAACAAATGGTTAGAACTGCAGACACAGTGATAATGCCTTGCAATACATGTGGAGATTTAGGTGTCCAAATGTACTACAAGTTAAAAAACAGTGCAGCAAAATGAGGGATATAGCAGCTTTTAAACATTTTGCCTGAACAGAAGTGCACTTCACTCCTTATTGTCATGTGTGTGTCAATGTTATGTGTGTTAATAAAGTTGTTGGTTGGTTTCCCATGCAGTTTTGTTTTGAGTGCAGTGTGTATGTATGAGACAAGCAAGATTTGCTTAATTATAAAAGATATGCTCGTATGTAAGAGCTTCAATATAACAAGCTAGATTTATAGCTATAGCTATTTTCTTAACTAAGGACCCCAACATAACAAGATTAATTTTCTTTCTGTTTCAAGAAAACTCACAAATCAACAAAATTCATAATTTACACATAAATAAAATAACTTTAGCATAATGAGCAGTTATTGTCACTCAGTATGTGATCTCCAGGAGCTGGTGTGTCTTGAGACTCACTGGTAATTTCAGCATTCTGTGCAGGTCTTGTCTTTGCACATAAGTATAGCTCAAATAGGATTCCAGCTTCAGCTGCATGACTTGCTTTCTTCCAAAGAGCTGGCATCCGTTAATTTTTCTACAGTCTGAGTCACTAACAATGCTATTCATTGTTATTTTCAGACCTCTTGTGAATGTAAGACAACAAGCATATTCAAGGGAAAGGATTAGAATAGCTTGGAAGATGTGATCCTTCTTTCTGTCAGCAGAACATTTCCCCATACATAATAGGCAGACATATGATTGCTTTGATTGCCATTTTTTTATATTAATTCCTTTAACTATTTGGCTGGTCCATTTACATGGCTATTAAAATCTCATTATCTGTGAGAAATTAGAAATTATTGAAAGGCACAATGCAGAGAATAATGAGTCATTTCATCCTGTTTCATGACTGGTATATGTATCTGGAGGAAAGTTTTAATCAGGAAGCAGTTTAATATCACATCATTTGATATAGTTCCCTGGTAAAAAAAGAGAAAATCCGTAATGATTCTTATCTTGTCAGTCTTCTGATTGTGTTTGTGTCCACCAAAATTTGCTTTAAGCATTAAAAATAGTGCAGCAGAAAAGCAGAAGAAAATAAAAGCAGCATACATGAATGCTGCAGTCTTTTGATAACAACATTGTCTTCTTTTTGAGAAACAGCAGAAAAACATGAGTTGCTGTTTTATGTAGTTATCCTTTGCCTATGATTATAGGCTAAAATAAAGCACAAAAAGATGTATACATTTATGTACACATGCACACACATACACACACACATATGCACACACACACATGCATACACACACACATGCACACAAACGCACACACACACACACACACACACACACACACACACACACACACACACACACACACGCAGGTGTGTGTGTGTGCAGCGTGTGTGTGTGTGTGTGTGTGTGTGTGTGTGTGTGTGTGTGTGTGTGTGTGTGTGTGTGTGTGTGTGTGTGTGTGTGTGCGTGTATGTGTATATACACATACTTACTATAGTCTAAACTACATTAGACTATCATTTGAATGTCAACGTATTTGGTTTAGATTATATTAAGTATATCCACATATGAATCCATAAAAAGGAGGCAGAAGTGAAACCAAGATTCTTTTATTCCACAACAGTGAGCACTTTCGTCCGAATTACATGGACTTCATATATAAAAATTGTGTGAATAGCAGCTATATGCAATGTATGGGAGATTCATACACACTGAAAGCATTGCTGCATAGTAGTCAAAGTAGGCAGCACATGCTAATGAGTGCAACAGAACATGTAAATGATAAGCCCCATGTAAATGAGTCACACATAATATGAAAATGAAGGAACCCAAAATGGTCCACCAGTTCAGAAATGTATAGAATGAGCCCAGACATCACAAGTGTCACAAAAACAGGCTGCAAGGGACATGCATGTGGATTTACTCAAGAATAAGACAGTTAGGAGTTGACAGACTTCCACTTCATGTGGTTAGACAACTGAGTCTATGTCTAAGTTCCACAGTACTGTTCGGTCATTAGTAGAGCTCATCATAGTTACTCAGTGACAAGCTCATATGCAATCATTTGCTCACAACCCACAGTTAATGTTAACTCATGCTTATAGCGAATGCCATAATTCATGATATGTAACAGCGGTGGATGCTACGAAAAACAGAAGCAACATTAATGCTGCTTGTTGCTGTTACTGCTGTACAGATACATACTTATATATCTGTATCTATAGATATTTATATAAATATATATATATGGATAGATATATCTATATCTATATTTATTGATTCTCTCTCTATATAGCTATATAGATAGATATAGATGTACCTATATCTATATCTATATTTGTATGAAAGAAATGGCAGATGTTTATGGTTATTCATTCTCTGCACTATAACTTATTTTGGGTTTTACCTTCAGATCATGTAGGTTAATGAAAAGTTAATTCTACATGAAAAATCATTAGACAGTTCTAGAGAATTATAATCTGTGTACTATAACAATAACTTTAGAATTATGAAAGCTGAAAAGGGGTATGTGAGAACTTAATGTTTCTTATGAGGTTCCCCCATCTGGGTGAGCTTTGGACTTGGGCAGTAAAATTAAAACCAAGTAGGCCCTGGTAGACCTTGAGGCCTAAGGATTGTATTGATTTTCCCTGGTGAATGGTTATGAATGAGGATAAGCTACTTAAAGAAAGATTTTTAAGGAGTTGATCAGCACATTAATTTCCTTGTTAAATCAAAATTAGAAGTATAAAAGCAACAGGAAGGGGGTATTGATTAAGTTGTGAGTACTCTGGTAAAATAAATGAAAACCAAAAAAGGTTTGCTCCCTAGTTTTTTTTTCCATCTTCATGCCCATCTCTGAGGCCCTGCATTTATTGAGGCCAGTGAGTTATTGGTATAAAAAATTATAATAGCAATGATAGGTAAATCACAAAGGTAGCACTAGAGAGCATTGTGCAAAAAGGTTAGGAATGGCACTGAAAGAGCAGTCTGATAACAAAATGTCACTCTAATGAATATATTTGCACTGTAACAGTAGCTTCAGAATTATGAAGGCTGATGGGGGGTATAGTCATACAGTCTGGTAGTTTGGTCACAACTGAGCTGTATGAAATTTAATGTTAAGAAAAATAAAATTAATTCATCTTTGTTTAAATAATAAAGAATATCCTTATGGTATTGATGATTTGATTCTACAAAAAATAGATAGTATAAGAGTCTTGGGTGTGAGGATTGATGGGTTAATGTCATTTGAACAGCATCTAAGGGATATCATTAGAAGATGTTTTGGTAAATTAAAAACATTCTATGTAGACCATCTAGCCATTGATAGAATATGGAGCCTCTATTTGTTGCTTTACCAATTCACAAGTAAAGTAGTTAGGTTAGAGAGGATACAAAGATATTATACAAAACAGATTAAAAACATTAAATCACAGAGTTATAACAAAAGGCTGGAGAGATTATTTCTGTTTTCCATTTCATATAGGCTTGAGAGGAGTAATTTGATTATTATATATAAATGATTTCATGATGAACTGAATAGAGCGTCTGTTAGAATTAATGATTTAAGACATAAATATGAGGCAAGAAATAGTAATTTGTTGAAACTTACTCAGTGACTATTACTAAACATGTTATGTGTTTTAATAATAGAGCTGGATTATTGTGGAATTGGTCACCTTATGGAATTAAAAGTGCAGAATAATTTACCTCATTTAAAACTCTTATGGAGGAGTGGTTTGTGGAGAGAGTTTATAATTCAGTATTTAGGGGTTGTAAACCCTTTGATGGCCTCCAGAGGTTTTGATTTTGTATTTTATGAGCATTAAACATTGAACACAGACTATCAATTCAAAATGTTGTTGCACCTTACTGATAGTAATTATTATAATGGAGGGACAATCTTTGATGATAAAAGGTCTTATTAATTGATGAATCCTTACTGGATATAATGTGGAACAAGTCGATTAATTCTGAAGCTATTTATGTGAAAAAAAACCTACAATTCTTACAATTTTTGGAATTCTTAAAATTCAGCAATCCACTCCTGACCCCACACAGAACAACAGTTTCACCTAGAGAATCTAAGGTAGTGCTTTTACCCAGTTTAGTAACAAAATGTTTGAATTATGTTAGCCATACCTCTAGGCAATGTCAAAAGGACTTTTAGCATTTTCTATAAAGCAGACGACCATTGCTGGTTATTTTGGCTGGTGCACACGATCAGCATAATGGACAAATAGTACCACTATATGCTATTAATAAATAAGTAATTCCCAGGAAGTGTCTTTAAATGATGTTTTATCAGCTCACCCTCATGGTCAATCAAGTAAACAATAAAAATACAGGAAGTGTTCATGCATTATTGCATTTTACTTTATCTGTTACTTTTGCAGTTTACTAGATATTTTTTACACGAATAAATAATGAATATATATATATATATATATATATATATATATATATATATATATATATATATATGTATAGAAATAGAGAGAGGGAGGGAGGGGACATTTACTGGTATTCATTTTAACATTTTAACTGGATATAACTTGTAGAAATGTTAAATAATGTAATGCAAGGATTAAATTGGCCATTTACTGATATTTACTATATTTACTAATATTTTCTATAACAAGGCAAATCAGTCCCCTAACTCCCTCCCAGAATCATAGAAATCTGATAAAGAGCATTACAACAATAATAAAATAACAGGGTACAATGGCAATCTTATTCCCTCATCAGCCACTTACGAATGGCAGCACCAGAGGCTCACAAATTTTATAGTAAAGATGTTTACATTTAAAGGTTATTTTTTCAAATGCTTGGATTAGATATGGAAAAAGATGTATGCACTCTTTAACAAAATATTTTTTAACAACCAGAATTAGTAATGTTCATAAATAATGCTATACAGCCCAACATCAGAATGTCAATTTCAGATTAAGCATTTTCTCCATCAGTGTTACATAGGCTACCACTAGAAGAGTCACTCTTCCCTTTATACTATTAAATTGTGCATCATCGTTCATTGGTGACATCAATGTTCTTTGTTATAGTTAAAGTGTACTCAGTTGTACTTCTTAACAGTATCACCTGTGCACTAAAATGTTTTCAAATGTTTTTTTAGTAGGGTTTCCCCACATTTACTTTTCACTATGAGTAAGAGTGTGGGGGAGATTTCTATTTTTGTGCAGTTCATTCAATTTCCTTCTGCATCACTTGTGCGAGTACCTGTGTTTTTTTTTTTTGGGGGGGGGTCCATGAAGTTCTGGGAGTGATTTATTGTAAAACAAGTGTAATTCCTCCCTGGAACACAGAGCAAACTGTTATATAAACCTCAATGATCTGACAAAACTATGGCAACAGGAAGGACATGTTGTGCAATAATAGAAATGTTGGTGTTTGCATCTGGTAGTGAGACAAACCAAAGGTTTGAGGTATTGTCATATAATCCAAACTCCAAGCAGTTTATAACTGTGAGCTACTTTCATTTGTTGTGTTTGACTTTTACAGCTGAGGTTTCATTTACTTCTATGTTCTTTACTGGACCTCTCAGTTTCTTGGGGTCCTGTAAGAGCTTTGAGGAGCACACATAATGGAAACAGTTCCCCACTGTTCAGTTCTTAACACTGAACAAAGTTTATGTCTTCATAAGAAGAGTTTGGCAGTTCTTATTATAGACTAAGCACACAAACATTTTCAGAGGAACCCTTCTTCTGGCATAAAAAATTAAGCCTGCAAGCAGTCTCATTTTACTTCTGTAGGATCCAAGTCTGTACTTTCATGAAGTAATCTTCCAAAGTGTGTGTGTGTGTGTGTGTGTGTGTGTGTGTGTGTGTGTGTGTGTGTGTGTGTGTGTGTGTGTGTGTCTGTGAATAACTGCTTTAATAACCACAGTGGCATTTGCTGTTAGTGTGCAGTATACAAAGGTGTTGCAAAAAAAGGTTATCTATTGAAGGAGCTTTTGGTAGTCCTGTGTTTGTCCTCAATTCTATAGTATTCCATTCTTCAAGCAGAGATAAATACAGTGATAAAATGAAACTTCTATTCTACCATTTGGTAAACCATTTGCATTCCTTATTTACATACATTCTAAGTTAGGCAGAAAGTAATGAATAAAACTGATAACCAGATAGCAGAATTCAATTTCATTCTTGAGATTTTGTGGTTAATTTAAACAGACAAGTGTGTAGTTACTGTTGTCTATTTCCTCTAATTATGCAGACTTTTTTATTGTATTGTGTAGAAGTCAAATTAGTAGATGCTTCTGCATGGCTATTTTGTCTTGAATGACTATTTAGCTGTGTAAGGTTGCTTGTGTTTCAGTGCTGTAGCCTAAAATGCCATCACATCCATTATTAGATTTGTATACATTTTATAGTGCCTCTTCATAGCTGTCTTGTGCTGGCCTTTTTTGCAATATGAGGGTGTTCCTGTTACAACAGTCAGTCCTTAAACATCAAAACACCCATTATTGCAATTTTATGAGCTTTTTGTAGTGTAGTAATGCTTACCAATCTGGATGTGGTTTGCAACTGACAACTCATGACAAATGTTCTGAATAAAGCTGTTCATAAAAACAGAATTATGATGCACTTCTTCATGGACATCTTGACTTGACTTGCTACAGTGCACTTTTTTAAACCCTAACACGTTGGTCCTTACATTAATGTGAGTATTTTGAGAAAAGATAGTTTTGGGGTTAACACTCCCCGTGAAGACTGTTGCTTTTAATTGCTATGATCTTGTTAATCCATGTTTTTTTTTACATATTAATAGTATCCGGAAAATTATGCATCAGGGAATTAAGAATCAGTGGACACCCCCCACTCCCTTTTGAAATGTCTGTTGGTAAAGTGGTGTAATTTTTATTAATCTATTAATAATCTACCTCATGAGTACAGTATGCAACTGCACAGAAATACAAAGTTTAAGGTAGATTATTAAAGGGTGAGGCTTTTTAGAGATTAATTACATCTGGTAAGTCATGTCCCTTTCTGAGTTCAAAATGATTTATACATGTATATACATATTTCTTATGTTGGTGGTCATCTTGTCATCATGGAAATGTCATTTGCCACATATCATTCACCATTACCTCCATTTCAAACTGTAAGAAGTAAAGTATAGTTGTGTAAGTTGAATATACCATAATAGTAGATGTTCTAACAATTACTGCTGCAGTAGCCTTAGCTATACGGGTTACATACTGCCAAGGTTTGAACAGCCAGACACTTTTCAAAGCTTCAGGGCACCTTCCATCCTCTCAAATGATCAAGCAACTCGAGATGAGCTGAATAGAAGACAAATATGGGTGTGAAGCCCTTCAGAGCTTTCCTGCCAGCAGAGAGAGGGAGTGTGAGCTCTGGAAGGGCAATGCTAAGAATAATAAAATATAAATGTCTACACCCTGCATTAAAAAAATATCAAAAATAAGGGGGATGGAGGGAGGGAGTGGGTACTAGAGCACTGATCATCTAAACATCTACTGCTATGGTAAATTCAATGGCCATTGATGCCATGTTTTTAGCTTTAGAGAGAGCCGTTGCTACCTGTTCTTTAGTGATAATTGGTGAAGGAGTGGCAGAGGGCATTATTTCTGAGAGAACTGGGGGTGATGAAGATGTGAAGTTTGAGCTAAATTTATCGGCCAGCAAATTAGATGTCTGCTAGCTGGGTGTAGGAGATGCCATCAATAATTAATTCCACATATTATTGGGTGCTGTCATTAAGATTGCAGTCATAGCTGAAAAATGTTTTATGGTCACATTTAGCTTTGGAGAATATTTTTATCTCAAAGTCAGCTTTCAAAGATTTTACTAGTTCCCTGATCTTCTTGTTTAAATGATCAATTTATAGCTCTTTTGTGCACATTCCCTTTTATTTCTTGACATGGTTTTCTTTCTTTTCTTGTACAATCTATTTAGACCAGGGGTCCACTGGGGAAGCCTGTTTTTGACCTGGACTTACTTCGGCTCAGTACTGCAGTTTCTATGCAGTTGTTTATGTGGTCATACATGGCTTTAATGTACTGCTCTACATTGGCTACTTTGTTTTCTGTATTTGGTGGAGCTTGAAATCTAGCTATGCTGTCACTTAATAGAGAATAGTTTGCCTTCGAAAAGTTTGTAACGTTATTCAGATTTTTGGGGGGTCTAGTTTTACCTTAATTTCCAGGGAAGCTGCTTTGTAATCTGATCTTACCAGTAAAGGCATCATACATGGGAGGATCAGTATTCTCCCATATTTATGAGTATTAGATCTAGAATATTTGTTCCCCTGGAGGAGTGCAGACCAGCTGCTCCAGGGTTTTTGAATTTATAATGTCAAGGGCTCTTTGGTTCATTATGTTAGGTTCATGTATGCCTCTCAGTTAATGAAGGGGTAATTATACCTACCTATCCTTTCCCACATCCACCCACAAGGTTCAGCTAACTTAAAGTAATCCAGATATAAAATATCACATTCTGTCATACTAAAAAAATAAATCTTTAATACAAGCTATCAAATAATAACAATTCTGATATTGAAAGCATAAACTGTATATACCCATTACACCCAAAAAGATTATTTTTAATCCTAACTACTTCATAAGAAATAAATTCCCACATAAACAATGCATGCAACCACCTAAGGCAGAAACCCTTCCAATAACTTCTAATCTTCTGCATAATTTTACTTCCACCATCACTTGAAAATCTGAACTTCAACAAATCTTTTTATTTTCAGACAGACGTATTAAGGCCCTTATCCATAACTGATGCTCAAGATCCAATGATCCACAAATACATCCCCCAAACTCCATTTACATGTATTTATTTTTTGCTTTAAATGATAAAAATAATAATAAAATAGTCAAGCACTAATTCACATAGAGCACTGTCTAGTTAACTGGACTGCTGCAATCATTTGCAATAGTATGCTTATTGCACACCCAGCATCTCGTTCCAGTTTTCTTTGAATCATCACCATTTTCCCATATATCACTTTCACTTTTTGGTAATGCTATATTCCCACATAGTACAGAAATAAATATATAAAAAAACAGCATGCCATTGTCAATGAGAAAACATGTTTCCCGTTTTAATGATTTGCACTCTTTCCTTAATCTCCTTTCATTCTGGACTTCATCTCTCTCCTCACATTTCTCTTCTCCATTACTAATTTCCTACTCAGCTATAATAATCATACTTCTTAACTGTCCAGATTTTCACAGAATGTCCAGATTTTTGCCTCATATTTTTGGTCTGCTCCTCATACAATTTGTGGTTTTCTAGCAAATCATTGAACATATAAGTCAGTAAATAATGACATACATTTGAGTTTCAGACTCAATTCCTTTTATTCTAGCAACTTTCTAAGTTTAAAAGAGCAATCTTTAAACTCTGTTCCTATTTTGCGCCTTTGTTCCACCATTATTTTAGGCTTTATCCACATTTCTTGTGCTAAGACGTATGATAATAATCATTTCCTGACACTCTACATTCAGTCTTCCACCTGTATCCTCCATTTGCATTTCTTTACCATTTTTTTTATTTCAGTACTGTTTTAATTGATCACACCAAATCCTTTATTACTCAATTCCTTATTATTTTCCACCTCCATTATTAATTATCATCACACAGACAAAAAAAAATAAAGACCACCTCAAGATATCATCTGATGCATCAGCTGACTAACCTCTTTAATAAACATCCTCCTAATATGCAGCCACCTTGAATTCTATCTGTTCTTATATTACTTAGTTGTTATTACTCCCAGCAATAGGCTTCCTAATTTAGCCATCC
This sequence comes from Protopterus annectens, assembly GCF_019279795.1. NCBI lineage: Eukaryota > Metazoa > Chordata > Ceratodontiformes > Protopteridae > Protopterus > Protopterus annectens. The sequence goes on along the minus strand of NC_056738.1, from coordinate 297,598,200 downwards.
TCAATGCTGGCAATGAACTAGAACTGTTACAGCTATTCCTAATCACACAATGCTCTGATATTATAGGTACAGGTGTTACAGAATCCAGGATTAAGGCTGCAAATATCAGTTTAATGCAAGACCAATTAAAGGAGCAGGAGTAGAAACCCTCCTCTATCGTCACAAGCAGTTATCTTAATGATTATGATTCTAGTTGACTATCTATTAATTTTCCACTTAACAGTTTCTACAATGCAACATTAGTTTTAGCTTACCTACAACTTCTAACCATTCTCCAGCAGGGTACTAATGTGCAAGTAATTCCTGGTGAAAGACGAGTCCATCACTTCAGCTTATCAAGCTGCCATGGAGCTTGAACTGAGGAAATAGAATGGTCGCCATGATTTTACACTTGCTAAGCAGCGTTTTTGCTATTTAGTGAGTTGTTGTTGTGTCTTTCGGCTTTTCCCAGTTAGTGGTCACCACAGCGGAACTCTGGTCTGCTAATGATTGGTAGTTGATTTTTACGTGCCGAGTTACCAGCACTGATGCACAACCTTCAACGAAGGTACGCCCATTCATGCATGTCTCCATGCAGAAGACGCTCTAGCTGAGAATCGAACCGGACAGCGTCTTACTGTGAGGCGACAATGCTACTGCAGCACGACCACTGCGTATAAAAAAAGAAGACAAAAAGTATGCATGTATGTGTGTGTTTTAAACTAATGCAGCACTACAAGTTTTTCAATGACATCATTATTTTCAGACAATTTAACGTTAATCTCATTCACTCTTCCAATCCTGACATACTGTACTTCTTTTTAGTTCAAGACCTAATCCAGCAAATAACAGAATTAAAAGGATACAATTTTAAGTCATAGATATCCTTCCTTCCATCACCTTGTTATAGCAAACTTTCTAAACAATGTGTCATCTATGTTAACCCTTCCTCCACCCATCAGTAAACATTGCCGAACGACAGTCATCCTACAAATTCTTATCAGAAAACTTCCCCTACCACTAATAAAACTTCCCCTGTCAGTTATAAAACTTTCCCTACCACTAATAAAACTTTTCTTATCGGTTACAATCATCAAGCACAAAACACAAATTGATACCTCTGCTTTGAATAAAGAGCTGTCAGACTTTTCCAGGGAGACTATCCTTACACTGAGCAAACCCTCTCAGGTTGCTTTTATACTGACAGACACTTTAATCCATCTACAAAACAAATAATTTTCCAAAGTTTCCAGACTACACAGATCTACACAAAAATCAGAGTGTTACCTAGCAACCAAAATCTCTTTTTAGTCCAAGAGACAAAGTCTGGCACTAATGGAAAGCCTGCCCCTCTACATAAATGAGAAAAAGGTCAATGCTACTGAGAAATATAGTTAACAAAGCCACTTGAAGATGAACCTTACTTCTTCCAACATTCTGGGAGAAATACTTATACCCTTAAAATTCATTAAAGTATTTTCTATTTTGCTATTAGCAACCACAAACATACATCAAATCAATATAATACAAAGTTCATCAGTGCCCATACTCAAGCACAACTTAGATCTATGGATGAGAAACAGCAAATTCCCCCAGGACTTCCCCCTGTACTACAGACAGACAGAGCCAGCTCCTAAATGCTTTATACCATGTATGAGTCCCATCAAATTATCTATGGTATGGGCCTAGTTATTCTCATTAGGGGTAATATTTAATTATTGACCATGGAATGGTTAAGGCCAATCAAACTCCAAATGGGATAGATTAATTCAAGCACCAAAAGGGAAACTGGTTCTGCTTAAAACTGCCTGCAAGCAGCTTGCTTAATACTTACCCATGAACCTACGAACTTATACAATGCTTATTAAAAGATATTCTTTATATCTCACCATGCATCATCCTTTCTTCTTCAAATAAATTAAATCAAAGAATATTATAAAAGAAATTTCACTCAAAGACCCACCATGGTCATATGGCTTACTATTAAACTAAACATTCTCAGTGATTTACCAGAAAATCAAATATTTTACAAATAGCAGAACAATAATATGAAGTAAATCCCTGAAGTATATACTCATTCTCCATTATTTTCTCCTTAGGTGTCAATAAATTGATTGTCAGTCTAACTCTTATCCATTTTTTGTACACTATTGGTATGGGATTTACAGAAAGTAAGTGCCCACCTCCCATTTATGCCATTTTTATGTTGCCAATATAGTAATTTGTAGAGCTGAAAAACATTAGTGAATTACCTGAGTGGTTAGTCGAGCACATGCTTGTCTTAAATGCCCGAAAGACTCAATACATTATTTTTGTAACCCACAAAAATTGTAAACAATCCCAAAACTTGGCACAACTGCTGTAATGAAAATCAAAAATTTAAAACTGTCTTGTTTTTCAAATATCTAGACATTTATCTATACCTACACCTTAACTTTCATTACCACATTAATATTGTCAAGGCAAAAATTAACAGAATACTTTTTTAGTTTACGAAAATATACTACTTTATTTTCTCTAGAAATAAGAAAAAAAAATGTATTTTAGAAGATGTAGTATTAGGGACCTGGAGGCTTCACTAGGAAGTAATTAGTTAAATAAAACTGATTAGACAATGGGCAAAGTGTACATCAATACCCTGATTGGAGAACGAGTATTCTCCAGCAGGGTATTAATGTGCAAGTAATTCCTGGTGAAAGACGAGTCCGCCACTTCAGCTTATCAAACTGTCATGGAGCTCGAACTGAGGAAACAGAATGGCCGCCATGATTTTATGCTCACTAAGCAGTGTTTCTGCTGTTTAGTGAGTATAAAATATCAAAAAAGTAGACAAAAAGGTATGCGTGTGTGTGTGTGTTTATGTTTGTGTGTGAGTGAACGCATGCATGTCAGTGAGAGTGAGCGAGCCATTATTTTACACTCACTAACACTAAGCAGCCTTTTGCTGTTTAGCGCGTGTGAAAAAGAGAAAAAAAGAAGAAAATGCAGCGTGTGTGTGAGTGTATGCATCTATGAAAGTAAGAGAGAAAGCAATCGTGTGTGTGTTTCTGTCTGCATGTGTGTGTGAATGGGTGCATGAAAGCAGAGAGACTGTGTGTGTGTGTGTGTGTGTGTGTGTGTGTGTGTGTGTGTGTGTGTGTGTGTGTGTGTGTGTGAGTGTGTGTGTGTGAGTGTGTGTGTGTGTGTGTGTGTGTGTGTGTGTGTGTGTGTGTGTGTGTGTGTGTGTGTGTGTGTGAGAGAGAGAGAGATGGATGGAGGGAGTGAGAGAGAAAGTGAGAGTGATGTGTGAGTGAATGCATGTATGTAAGCAGAGGAGACTGCCTGTGAGAAAGATCGAGAGAGAGAATGTGTGTATGAAAGCAGCTGAATGTGTGTATGAAAGCAGCTGGAGACAGAGAGATTGAGAAAGAGGGTGAGACAGATCTTGTGTGAGTAAATGTGTGTATGAAAGCAGAGGAGACTGTGTCTATATATGTACGTGTGTGGAAAGCAGAAGAGACTGTGTATGTATGTAAAGGGAGAGAAAATGGGCTGTATGTAAAATTGCTGTATTTCACTTGCTTATTTTTAAGCACTATATTATTTGTTATATATATTTCATGTAAATTGCTTCCTCCAACACCATTATCATATACTACAGCAAGTTTGAAGCAGTAGGCGGAGGAACTATTTTGCATTAAAAATATACAAAAAAAATATATAGTACTTAAAAAAAATAAATAAGCAAGTAAAACAACAATTTTACAGCAAGCCCATTGTCTAAGTGCAATAATGCCCTCCTGGGGGTATGTGTTAATGTTCATAGCACCTCTGGGTGGGCATTAATTAAACATTAACACACACACCCTGTCATGCATTATGGCTTGCATAAAGTAATCCATGAGATAAGATCAGTCTATCTGCAAATAATGTTAAAATCAAGATAGTAACGGGTTACGTTTAGTAGTAATGTTCACTCGGTAGTTAATTATATATTGTAGGAATGAGCAGAAACATTTGAACTGAAAGTGCTACAAAGTAATGCTTTGGAGCAATTAAAATGGATTTTATTAGACATTTTATATGGTAGTGTATACCTAGTTTGGTAAATTGGTGTAGGAAATGACCTTAGACATATTTTAATAATACATATGCATAGCTGTGCTCAGCGATGGAAAAATGTTATCACTGTTAAAAAAAAGATTTCATTGTACTCCATTGTGTGTTGCCCTGGTCAAGCCACACTTAAAACATTGCATGTGGTTCTGTTTGCCATATGTTTTTAAAAAAGGTTTGATTACCAGTTGTGCTAGCAGAAAGTATCAAATATGATAATAGGGTTTTGTGTATAAGCTTAATCATCTGCAAGCATTTCTGGGAAGAAAAATGACTTTACTCAGGTCTCATTAGGTTAGTCATTGAATATAATGCCCCCTTTGGCATGTATCTGTCAAGACACATGCAAAAATTGGAATGCCCACAGACATACCTTACTAAAAGACTGCAAGGAGGAGAACTGTGTCTGGAATACAGTTATGGATTTACTGTACATCAGCAAGTCAAGTGGCATCATAAATACTTGGTCCAGGGATCTAAACCTCTTCTGCAACATCAACAGAATGGTTTGGAGGGACAGGTATATTTTGTAGAGGATACCACTGCTATTGAGCAGACTTTCCATCTGCATAAAACAAAGTGCATCCCTGTCCATTTTCAAGTGCAACTTAGATCTATGTGTGATAAACAGTAAATTTATCCCAGAGCTGGCTGCTGTACTACAAACGGACAGAGGCAGCTCCTAAGTGCTTTATCACATGCAGGGGCCCCCTCAAATTATCTATGGTATGATCCCAGTTATTATATAATATTATATAATTATCAACCATGGGATAGGCAAGGCCAATATATAACCCAATGGGATAGTTTAGTTCAAGCAAAAAACGGAAATGGCTAACCTTAAAATGGCCCACAAGGGCAGCTATCCTAGTGTATAGCTATGACCCTATGAACTTATAGAAGAGAGAGAGAAGGTAATCTCCTTACATTTAGTGTTTTTACATACCTGAATTAATAATAATCCAACTAAGAAAACCCTCCAATTTAGAAATTATAGCATAATGAAAAGAATCATTCAGATACAATGAGAAATAATAGAGAGGTAATGAGATGGTCCCTCACAGAAAGAACTGTATGATGTAAGCCATCTTTGAGAGGGTATGGTAGATGCAAGACGTACTACTAAAAATAGAAATATGACATAAGAATTTTGTAATGGAACATATATTTCTACACAGTCTTCTAATTGAGAAGCATGATTTTTGTGACATATTTTGCTATGTACATTGTTCACAATTCACCTACTCACCTGGATTTATTATTCTTCTGTGCAGGACTAGCTTAGTCCTGCACAGAAGCAGCTGTTTAGGAGCAGGATGGCAGCACACCATGCATATTATTAAAGGCACGCTGCCTGAGCTCCTAATCTTACACGGAGCGTGTAAGAGTGCAGGGGGCATGTCTGAGAGCAGAGCTCTCAGAATATACACGCCCCCTGCAATGAAAAACAGCAGAAAGTCCTAAAAGAATGAGAGAGACCACTCATAGGTGTATGCATACCCCCAGCAACATCTACCCAAGTGTACAAAAGCAATAGCTAACAGAAAAAATATAAAGATACTTTTTTTTATGAAACAGATTAAATTTAACCATAGGTGCGTGGGTTTGCCCATCGCTTAGTTACAGTTAATGCAGCTTAAATGGCAGAAGAGGATAAAAAGCAAGATATATACAAATGAAGCAGTATAGCAATAGTGCAGTGGGCATAGCATTTGCCTCCTGAGCAATCATTCCCGGTTCATGTCTCACTGCAGCATATTCCATTTTCCATGTCAAATCACTTTATGACCAATATTTTTAGTTGCATAACCTACTAAATAACATATATTTGTGAACTGGAGTACTGCATTAAATGCAGATGTGAGGTGTCAGTGTCATAATGTTGCAAAGTCCACAGATAATCACATGTGCTCCATACAGTATATGTACACAGGAATCAGGGATTTAAATGGTAGGTAAAATGTGTAATGAATGATAACTCCATACAACTTCCAAATCCATTACCTTCCCAGGAACCATTAGATATTACTGAATAAATTAGTGCAGTGGTAAGCGGGAGTAAGCACTAGTAAGCAGCTGTAAGCCCTATTAAGCAGTAGTAAGCAGGAGTAAGCATATGTAAGCACTAGTAAGCGGGTTTTAGCCCATTTGCGCAGGGGTAAGAAATGCGCACACAGGTTAAGCAATATTGAAGCTAACTCTCTGTAAGCATATTTAACCGGAGGTAAGCATTGCTTACCCTCACGCAAACCCACTTACAATTGCTTAAAAGTGCCTTAATCACTCTGTATGCAACAGTCACTGTTCTGGCCAGAAACAAAATAAACAGCCTTTGCAGGACTTGAACCCAGGACCCTGCACACTATAGTCACATTACTTAACCACTAAGCCATCACAGCATTACATAAGATTGAGGTATCACCAAACAAATCCACACTATAGGAAAATCAAACTGAACATGTGAAAGAATCTATATACAGTCTTATGTTCTATAACATACTACATAACATAAATATATGAACTGGAGTACTGCAGTAAGCCCAGATGTGAGATGTAATTGTAATAAAGTGTTAATTCTCCTAATAAACATAAGGACCCCATACAGTGTACCTACACATGAATCATGGATACCAGACACATATATAACATGTAACGAATAATAAATCAATGCCAAAAAGCAAATATAATGAAAATTAAATATTGAGCAATGCTAAGAATTGCACAGGCCAGCTTAGTAGGTGCAAGCAATGTGTAGGCCAGCTAACTCAATTTGCCCATTGGTATAACCCTTTAAATAATGCCAACCCCAGTTAAGCAGGTTTGCTCATAGCTTAGCCTTTTCAAAACCATCCAATCATGGCAAAGTGTGGGAAATCAGCCCTATTTAAACCCAACAGGTGGGAATACATCTCATATCTGGTTTTAGCTTCCCCTTGCAGGCACTATGTCTGGAATGGGAGAGGGTGTTCACTTTTGGGTGCAGTGCTGGGGCATCCAGGAGTCCAGAGCCATGGCAGGACTCCTTGTCAAAGACCATGAGCAGAGACTGCTGCAGGGCCAGTACCAGGGTTCCGAATATAAAGTGGAAGCCTGGGACCATCTCGCCGGTGACCTTACCAGTGCCACTGGCATACCCCGAACTGGTGAGCAGGTCAGGCATCACTATGCCGACCTGAAGCAGTGAAAGGGGGATCTCTTGGATCAATGGATCCAAGAGGCTAGGAGTACAGGGGAGGCCCCAGCTGTGTGTAAGTATCACTCCACTACCTGTTTAATAATTGCCAGCTCATAAATATTATCGATGGGTATGGCTAAATATTCCTTTTATGTCTTTGACAAGTGAGCGGGCTGCAAACCAGGAGGCACATGGATGTCGCATGGAGAGGTTGGGACGCGAGACAGGTTAGTAATATTCTTGCATGTACTGTCATAGGAAATAAATCTAAAAGTATTAGTAAGTTAATTGCCTGTATAAAACCTGTATTGTTTAAGGCAAGTACTGCATACACCAGAGAATATGGCAGAAAGAGTCTCATATAGGTTGTATGTAAATAAAAGCATAATAGCCTGACAATAAAGGTCTAACTGCTGGACTGCATGTGTTTATTCTGGTATCATATGGTAATGTAGATTTGCAATCACATAATAGTACTATTGTATTAAGCACTGTTACCCACACTGTGCAACATAAATAAAATGTGTAGGAATGTCTGTATATGCTGGTATAATTCCCCAGAAGTCGTAGTAAAACTGAGAGAGACATAGACAGAAAACAGTGAAAAGACAGACAACAAAATCCAAATAGCACATGCAACTGAGATGTGAACTGTTGTATTTTTAGCACACACAGCCGAGGTTTGAATCCTGGGAGTGGAAGTAGGCTGCATACAGAATCATACCCCACAACTGTACAGATATGTCCAGAATGTCCAGTATATTGGCCCATATCTGCTGCCTGTGAAATGTAAGTGCATAATACTAATGTGAAATCTGGTACTTTGTGTGGCAACATTCAGGTAGTGCTAACAAACATTGCTCCCACAGGTCCATCAGATATGAACACTGTGCCCAGAAATAAAAGACTGATACCCTATACTAGTACTGTTTACTTTGGTATTGTATGGCATTGTTATTGTTGCAGTTGCTCTGAATAATAAGGTATTACTAATCACTGTCACCCACAATCTGCTACATAATATAACTGTCTAGGAGATTTTGTATAAGAATGATGTAATAAAAGGTCAGAATGTAAAACCACAGGAGAATTATACACAGAAATCAGATATGAGGTATACAGCAATATCTATATAGCACACACAACTGTGATGGACAGTGTTTTATTGTTAGCAGACACAGCCATGGTCTGAATCATGGGAGTGGAAGTAGGCTGCATACAGAATCATATTCCACAACTGTACACATATGTCCAGAATGTCCAGTATATTGGCCCATATCTGCTGCCTGTCACCCTGTCCCCCTGGGAAATCAGTGGGATGAACCCAGATGTTTAGGCAGCAAGCAGGAAATACAACTGATTGTCACACATCTATAAAAACAAACCTGTCACACTAGCAACTCCCCAAAATGTTATGAGAGTAATAAGCCAAGTATGTCCCAACTACACCCCATGTTGGCAAGCTGTGACCAGAGTGTGTACAGTAACAGAGTGAGATGTATGCACATAATACTAATGTAGATTCTGGTAATTTGTGTGGCGACATTCAGGTCATGGTAACAAACTTTGCTCCCACAGGTCCGTCAGATACAAACACTGTGCCTAGAAATAAAAGCTTGATACCCTGTAATGGTACTGTTTACTCTGGTATTATATGGCATTGTGAGTGTTGCATTTGCTCTAAATAATAAGGTATCACTCATCACTGTCACCCACACTGTGCTACATAATATAACTGTCTAGGAAATCCTGTATAAGAGTGTCATAAGTCACTAAAGGCTGAAGAGGGTAATAGTCTACATATGTCCCGGTTCACCTATATGTGGTCAAGACATGGCCAGAGTCTGTGCAAAAAGAGATGGACAGGTATGTGCATGACACCAGCCTGGAATCTGGGAGTACGTGTAGAAACAGTTAGAGTTAACAAACAATTCCTCCACAGGTATACCAGGTAAGAGGTGTATACAGCAGGTAAAACCAGTTCATGTATATAGTTGTCAACAGCTATATCACTGTCCAAATGAAGGCAATAGGGTAGTGTAGCAATACTTGTAAGGTACAGGTAACAGCACTGACTAGGAAAGTAATGCGAACTACAGGAATATACTAGTTGTTAATTGACACCCCCCAACATATCTGCAACAATAAACTAAATACCTAACTCAATTGGTATGTGATGACTTCACTGTAATGTTGGGACATATGTCCTATTGCTTGATAATTAATTCAATCTATTTCTATGCATGTGCTATGTTGAAATACTCCAACACTGGTGGCATGGTGCCATCAATGTACCTGCATGCTGTTGTAAATACCACTGTGGTCCCATATATGCATGTGTTCTGTTTGCTATGCAACTGTTCCATATCTGGTGTCTGAGTTAATGGGAATATCTATGCATGCTGTTATACCTAATCCTGGAATGTGTTGACTATTACTAACCCACATATGTTGATAAAATATAAACACCATAGCACGTATGGGAATGCGGGTCCCAGCGGACCCACCTGTCCCACCTCACCTGGCCGTGGCACCGGGCACCAGCATGTCTGGGGCTCAACCCAGGACCTCCTTGTCCATTGGTCCCACATCACCTTGGGGTGGAACCACCTCAGGGGATGGGGCTCACCCCCTCCTTGAAGCGGGTGCAGACAGGAGCCTGTCACCCACCACCAGGTCCTGGTCGTAGTGTGTAGCAAGCTCAGTCAGCAGTTTGGAGATCTGCTACACCAGCTCGAGGGCTGCGTGTCACAACTAGAGGGTTGGCCTGGCTCTCCGACTCAGCCCCCAGCACAGCCACCTTCGGGGCTGTGAAGTTGCAGTGGTGAATTCCCATGGGTGGGGACCGCAGTCCCACTGTTTCCACTAGAGGGCTCATGGGCTTACGATTTCCGAACACCCCTCCCCATCAAGGTGTTTACCCCCCCACGAGTCATATACTGCTCCTGTATGCATCTTGTTTGTCTTGTCTGTTAACCTACCCAACCTATTTCCCCAAATATACCTACTATCCCTCTCCAACACCCCACTCTCATCTGAAAAAAAAAGGGCAATCTATTCCCAAAAAAAAGTCTTGCGCCATACATAGCTGTCCATTTTGCACACGTGTCCACTGGACACATGTAATCTGGTCTAATTGGCATCACAACATATTATTGTGGTCTTTACCCCTCTCTCAAGGGTTTGAGTATCCAAATCTACCTCCAAATTCAGTGTATATGCACAGCTGTTGCTGTAGAAGAAATGGGCAGTTATGGACCTTCCCTTCACCCTTCCTGCACATCCCTAGCTATTTTCCCTACTGTCTTTCCCTCTTTGTGCCTCTTTTTTCACCACTTTCCTATCAACCCTTTTTTCTTTTCTTTTAAAGAAGTTAGTGCAGGGGTAAGCAGTTTTAAGCAGTTTTAAACAGCAGTAAGCGGATGCAAGCGTGTTTGCATGGGGGTAAGCAATGCCTACAGAGGTTAAGCAATTGAGAAGCTAAATCAGTATAAGAAACTTTAACAGGAAATAAGCAGTGCTTACTTTCATGCAAACCCATTTATAACTGCTTAAAAGTGCCTTAATCACTCTGTATCCAGCGGCCTTTGTTCTGGCCAGCAACTAAGTAAACAGCCTTTGCAAGGCTCGAGCCCAGGACCCTGCACACCATAGCCAAAGTGATTTACCCCTAAGCCATGTCAGATAGATATAACTGATATTTTCACAAACATATCACCCAGCCCAGTCAGTCAACAGTACAGGAAATGTATTTAAACACGTAGATGTATGTGTGTGTGTGTGTGTGTGTGTGTGTGTGTGTGTGTGTGTGTGTGTGTGTGTGTGTGTGTGTGTGTGCGCGCGTGTGTGTGCGTGTGAGTGTGTGTGTGTGTGTGTGTGTGTGTGTGTGATTGTGTGTGTGTGTATAGATATATATATATATATTTATATCTAAATAGATATAACATATCTATATATATATATATATATATATATATCTATATATATATGTGTGTGTGTGTGTGTGTGTGTGTGTGTGTGTGTGTGTGTAGATATATACATATATATATATATATATATATATATATATATATATATATATTATATATATATATTTACATATGCATACATCTATAGATATATATGTCTACATCTATATATATATATAAGCATAAATATATGTCTATATATGTATATATAGACATATATCTATAGATATAAAAGAGAGCATAATAAAAACATATATGTCCACATGCACCGTTAATGGGAGTGAGGGGGGCCGAAACAGCATACGTCTTGTACAAAATCCATGCTGCAATTTATTCAAAGCAGCTCAATCCATTTACTGGAGAGAGACTGAGATAGAGCGAGACAGAGAGAGAGAGAGAGAGAGAGAGAGAGAGAGAGTGACTGAAAGGCAAAAAAAGCAAAAAAAAAAAAAAAAATCCATCCAGCAAACTATCCAGAAGAGACATCATTCCCACAACAGGTATGTGAAATCAGGTGTTGTTGTTGTAATGATGTTCAGCTGAACAACTGCTAAGGACAATACAGTCTGTCTCTGTGGGTAGTGGGCCATACCCATCAACTGTGCAGAACAGCATGGACTGATAAGATTTAAGCCATCATAGTGTCTGCTGTGTAATGGGAAGCATGTATATCAATGTGGCCAAATGCTGGTGGTGGAAGTAATGCCATAATGATGGACATGTAGGTTCCACAGCCCACCACTTGCAGGATACTCAGGTTAACCTGTATTGTAGCATGCTGGAATCCCATAGGTGTGTAATAGGGTTACCTGCAATTTGGCCCTACATATACCCCCCTAAGGTTAGGCTGTGTCCATATGTGGCACCTGTCTGTGTTGTAGCAAGGCAGAACAGTGCAGCTGTGCAGGAAGGTGTTGTCAGATTGTAGAACTGATGGCTGAATGTACCCCATTAAAACATGACAATAAAACAAAACTACACATTATAAAGAACATAGGTGGGGGGTTTTGCCCCCCACACCTCCCTAGTTATATATACCAACTCCAGGGTCGCACAACATTGGGGAGGGGGGCAAATCCCAAGTTTTTGCCTTGAATGCTGGTTGTCAGTCAAATGAGCTGTCGACCAAATGAATGTCGATCAAATGGTCTGTCGATCTTATGAAGTAGACCCATAAATATATATATATATATATATATATATATATATATATATATATATATGTCCACAAATATACAGATACTCATATGTAGACATATATATAAACACATATATACAACATCATATATATCTACACATATATAGCTTATATACCTATATGCATGTCAACATATATATAAACACACACACACACGTATATATGTATGTAAATACATGTCCCCTATATTACCACCACAGTGCTGCATGCTATGTGTGAGGGAAGAGCACATATAGCAATACACACACATATATACAGCTGTCAGTGTGTGCAACATGGACGGGTATGTCACATGTGAACCCCTTGTTGGGACCACATTTTTCTTGTCTGTGAAGCAGAGAATGGGAATATGGGGAAGTATGGCAGGTATAGTTGTGGAGGTGGTCCGGATTGGTAGATATAAAGGACAGCCTACAGGAGTGGTATGTGACACATGTGGTGGGTAAACACCCTGGATGGTGTGTGTGGTCTGTGATGAGGAAGCCCCATGGGCCCCAATATGCAATATGGACACAATGGGAACAAGCCTCCCACCCTCTGCTACTCACAACAGCAGTCCACATTCCGAAGGCGGCTGGCCTGAAGGCTGAGCAGGAGGAAAATGTGGACCCTGTGAATGTGTACTGGGTGCCTCAAGGTGATGTAGCACATCCCACATGTGTCTGTGGAGCGCGCTATGGAACAGACCCTGGACCTGACCTCAGGGGACAAGATCATGTCTGTGTGTGCCCCCGGGGGGGGGGGCAACATCCCCTGAGTTGGTTCCACCTGAAGGTAGTGCTGGACCAGTACATGAGGAGGCTCCAGGGTGGGTCCCACATGTGATGTGACTTGGTAACATGGGCAGATGAGTTTGTAGAAGTCGTTCTGCTGGCAAATATTCCCTAAACATGCTATTGTGTCACTGTTATAGAATATATGTGGGTAGTTATAGTCTACACAATCCTGGAACATGTCCAACAGCATGCATAGATATTCCCAATAACACAGAATGTCAGATTTGCAGCAATCACATAGCAAGCATACCACAGGCATATATGGAACCATAGTGGCCCTGACAATGGCATGCAGGTGAATAGTCTGTAACAGGCCAGCAATTATAGTGTCCACACATGAATAGTGAAGCTAGGAATCACAGAGGATACAATCCAATAATCCAAGATACTTTTTATTGATTTAGCCCTTTAGTCAAGGTGAAAAACTTCATCAGTATAGCCATGTTTCTAAAACTCATCTTTAAATAACCCACCCCCGACTCACATTGGTTAAAAGAAAAACATCACTTTCTCCAAAAAATAAACATCACTTCCTCCAAAAAATAAGCAGTAAGAAAAACATTTAAAATATTTTTAAAATATTTGGTTTACTGCTGATAAAAATGCTTACACATAACAAAAACAGTATAGATTGCACAGTTCTGATAAAAAATACTTGCACATTACAAAAACAGCATAGATTTCAGTTTAAGTACTGAACTAATAGAGACTCTGTCATTGAGTTCAGGAGCCTGACAGGCATTTGTTCTAATCTGCCACTTAAGCTATATGAACTCTAAAACTTCCTCCAAGGGACCCTCCCCCGGGGACCCAAATCAACTTGGTCGACAATGAATTATTTGAAAGCATGCAGTGGGTGAAGGCTGATGTGCCTGTACAGTGCATTGTTTTCATTCTTATGTTTTAATATCGTATGTATGCTGGTAAATTCTTTGAATTAGTGCCCTGATTGTTTTCCCTACATAGTAGGCATCTCAAGAATCACATAATGTGACATAAAGAACTCCTTTGGAGTAACAATAATGTTTCCTACATGTAGTGACGTACCTAAAATTGTTGATTTTAATTTTGTTTGTGTCAGTCATATACGGGCACTGTGGGCACCTACCACATCTGTAACTGCCACCCTGATCTGGTTTTATATTGCATATTTCCAATAACCCTTTCAGGGAAGTTTTCTTTTTATAGACAATCTGCAGCATCTTGTCCAGTTTATTATGAGAGAGAGAGTGACTGAAAGGCAAAAAAAAGCAAAAAAAAAATAAAAAAAAAATCCATCCAGCAAACTATCCAGAAGAGACATCATTCCCACAACAGATATGTGAAATCAGGTGTTGTTGTTGTAATGATGTTCAGCTGAACAACTGCTAAGGGCAATACAGTCTGTTTCTGTGGGTAGTGGGCCATACCCATCAACTGTGCAGAGCAGCATGAATCGATAAGATTTAAGCCATCATAGTGTCTGCTGTGTAATGGGAAGCATGTATATCAATGTGGCCAAAAGCTGGTGGTGGAAGTAATGCCATAATGATGGACATGTAGGTTCCACAGCCCACCACTTGCAGGATACTCAGGTTAACCTGTATTGTAGCATGCTGGAATCCCATAGGTGTGTATTAGGGTTAACTGCAATTTGGCCCTACATATAACCCCCTAATGTTAGGCTGTGTCCATATGTGGCACCTGTCTGTGTTGTAGCAAGGCAGAACAGTGCAGCTGTGCAGGAAGGTGTTGTCAGATTGTAGAACTGATTGCTGAATGTACCCCATTAAAACATGACAATAAAACAAAACTACACATTTTAAAGAACATAGGTGGGGGGCTTTGCCCCCCACACCCCCCCTAGTTAAATATACCAACTCCAGGGTCGCACAACATTGGGGAGGGGGGCAAATCCCAAGTTTTTGCCTTGAATACTGGTTGTCAGTCAAATGAGCTGTCGACCAAATGAATGTCGATCAAATGGTCTGTCGATCTTATGAAGTAGACCCATAAATATATATATATATATATATATATATATATATATGTCCACAAATATACAGATACTCATATGTAGACATATATATATAAACACATATATACAACATCACATATATCTACACATATATAGATATATAGCTTATATACCTATATGCATGTCTACATATATATATAAACACACACACACATATATCTATGTATGTAAATACATGTCCCCTATATTACCACCACAGTGCTGCATGCTATGTGTGAGGAAAGAGCACATATAGCAATACACACACATATATACAGCTGTCAGTGTGTGCAACGTGGACGGGTATGTCACATGTGAACCCCTTGTTGAGACCACATTGTTCTTGTCTGTGAAGCAAAGAATGGGAATAAGGGAAGGATGGCAGGTATAGTTGTGGAGGTGGTCCGGGTTGGTAGATATAGAAGACAGCCTACAGGAGTGGTGTGTGACACATGTGGTGGGTAAACACCCTGGATGGTGTGTGTGGTCTGTGATGAGGAAGCCCCATGGGCCCCAGTATGCAATATGGACACAATGGGAACAAGCCTCCCACCCTCTGCTACTCACACTAGCAGTCCACATTCCGAAGACAGCTGGCCTGAAGGCTGAGCAGGAGGAGCATGTAGACCCTGTGAATGTGTACTGGCTGCCTCAAGGTGATGTAGCACATCCCACATGTGTCTGTGGAGCGTGCCATGGAACAGACCCTGGACCTGACCTTGGGGGACAAGATCATGTCTGTGTGTGCCCCCTGAGTTGGTTCCACCTGAAGGTAGTGCTGGACCAGTACATGAGGAGGCTCCAGGGTGGGTCCCACATGTGATGTGGCTTGGTAACATGGGCATATGAGTTTGGAGAAGTCGTTCTGCTGGCAAATATTCCCTAAACATGCTATTGTGTCACTGTTATAGAACATATGTGGGTAGTAATAGTCTACACAATCCTGCAACATGTCCAACAGCATGCATAGATATTCCCAATAACACAGAATGTCAGATTTGCAGCAATCACATAGCAAGCATACCACAGGCATATATGGAACCATAGTGGCCCTGACAATGTCATGCAGGTGAATAGTCTGTAACAGGCCAGCAATTATAGGGTCCACACATGAATAGTGAAGCTAGGAACCACAGAGGACACAATCCAATAATCCAAGATACTTTTTATTGATTTAGCCCTTTAGTCAAGGTGAAAAACTTCATCAGTATAGCCATGTTTCTAAAACTCATCTTTAAATAACCCACCCCCGACTCACATTGCTCAAAAGAAAAACATCACTTTCTCCAAAAAATAAACATCACTTCCTCCAAAAAATAAGCAGTAAGAAAAACATTTAAAATAGTTTTAAAATATTTGGTTTACTGCTGATAAAAATGCTTACACATAACAAAAACAGTATAGATTGCACAGTTCTGATAAGAAATACTTGCACATTACAAAAACAGCATAGATTTCAGTTTAAGTACTGGACTAATAGAGACTCTGTCATTGAGTTCAGGAGCCTGACAGGCATTTGTTCTAATCTGCCACTTAAGCTCCATGAACTCTAAAACTTCCTCCAAGGGACCCTCCCCCGGGGACCCAAATCAACTTGGGCGACAATGAATTATTTGAAAGCATGCAGTGGGTGAAGGCTGATGTGCCTGTACAGTGCATTGTTTTCATTCTTATGTTTTAATATCGTATGTATGCTGGTAAATTCTTTGAATTAGTGCCCTGATTGTTTTCCCTACATAGTAAGCATCTCAAGAATCACATAATGTGACATAAAGAACTCCTTTGGAGTAACAATAATGTTTCCTACATGTAGTGACGTACCCAAAATTGTTGATTTTAATTTTGTTTGTGTCAGTCATATACGGGCACTGTGGGCATCTATCACATCTGTAACTGCCATCCTGATCTGGTTTTATATTGCATATTTCCAATAACCCTTTCAGGGAAGTTTTCTTTTTATAGACAATCTGCAGCATCTTGTCCAGTTTATTATGGACATCAATGTCCAAACTAAAAATTGTCCAGAGCTTCACCACAATCTCTTTGATGTCATAAAAATTGACGTTGAAAGGCAAAATAAGTGCCCTACTAACTATGTCAGATTTCTCCTTATGCGAAGGTCCACTCAACCCATGAATTAACAGAGGGATAAAGTTACTAAGTTTTCTCTTGGTAATAACTTAGTCTGCTATACTGCTGATAAAGTTTTCAGGATACCCTCTCTTAATTAACATGTTCTTCAATACCCCACATTCTCTTAAAAAGTCATCAAGTTGTGAAACCGTCCTGGCTAGCCTGATGTACTGCCCTCTGACCAGTACCTTCTTTTGATGTACAGGGTGCCAACTAGAAAAGTGCAACAATGAGTTGGAATATGTTGGCTTGTGAAATAAATGGAAGGTAAAACCCATCATGGCATAGTTCTTCTGCACAGTCACATGAAGATAGTTCAAAATATCCATGTCTTTGTTCATAGTGAACCTCAAAAAACTGATGGTCCCATTGATGAAGGTGAAAAACCTATTCAGGTCGTTTTCACCTCCTATCCAAAAAAGGACAATATCATCCAGGTAGCACCTGTAGAGTGCCCAGAGGTCACTGAACTCAGAGTTCATGATGAACAAATCCTCCCATTGTGCCAATACAATGCTGGCAAATGTTGGTGCACACCACGCACCCATAGCGACACCGGTTCTTTGTTTAAACAGGTGTCCCTCAAAGCTGCTAAAAGTTGTTCTCCAGGACAAGCTGCATACATGCCCGAATGGTCAGAATAGCTCCATGGTCAAAAGGTGTCTTCATACAAAGATAGTCATAAAACCATTTGAGCCATACGTCATGTGGGATCACCAAGAACAAGTCACACACATCAGTTGTAACAAATATCAGGTCTTCATCAAACATTTCAGGTTTAATTTTCCCTAGAAAAATCCAAGAATTTCTAATAATGAATTCTCTCCAATCCAGTACATGTTTGACCTTATTGTCAATGTATTTCACTAGGAAAAACATCTTAGAGGCTTTAGCATCCACTATAGGGTGAAGCGGGGGTTAGTGATGGACTTGTGTATTTTAGGAATCCCGAATATTGTTGGGATCCTAGAATGTTTTATATACAGGTTCTCGTGTGTCTCTATCAATATCTGACCATTAAGTAGCAGTTGTTCAATATTTACGTCAATGTTTCTGTAAGTGATATTCAATTCATTGCGAGAGACTTCTACATATGTATCAATGTATAAAAGCTCCAACATCCTGCTATTGTAATCATCAAGATCCACCACTACTAATCGCCCACCATTGTCCAGTTTCATAAATCATGTCTCTCTACAGTCCAAAATGACCTTTAGAACCACTGCCTAACTTGTAGTCAAATTGTGATGTACATTAGGATTCATATTCTGTACCAGCCCCCTGATTTTTTTGTCACATAACATCTCAAATGTTTGTACTGTAGGGTGTGTAGGGGGCATAAAGGTACTAGGTCTACATAATGTTACTTGGTTCAAGGCCAGGTTATCTAAAGAAAAATGTAGTGCTAAGTTCAACTTCCAAGTGTATAACTTAAGTTGTATGATGGTGTCGACAATGTTGAAATTAGTAGCAGGGACAAAATTCAAGCCTTTAGAAAAAAATTCAGCCCATTCAACAGTGACCATCATCTGACTGTAGTTATAAATACTAAAGTCACCAGCTAAATTCTTAATAATAGTGCAACCAGCATTATCAAATTCTCCACTGAGGCTCATTGCCTCTGGTAGTTGTTCCGTCTCCCCCTCCATTTTCCCTGATAGTTGTTTTGATAGTTGTTCTGGCCATATCTCCCATTGCTTTGTCTCTTCTGCCTCTGATTCATCAATTGTTCTGACCTCCTCTGAGGCGGAGGATCAAAAAGGGTATCAGTACATGTGTTACTAGATTCAGAATTGTCAGCATTAATGTCAGCATTGTATTCCTCATAATTATCATGCCACCCCCCCCTTATTGCCCCTGTGTGGGGTCTGGGTATGCTCTCCCCATCTCATTGTCACCCAGCTCTCTTAATAGCTTCTTTTCCTTACGTGTTTTTAACTCACACAGCTCATTTTCTACATTACTAAAAACCTTGTAAAAATCAGCTTGTTTGTATTCAAAGAGTAAGTCATTTTTAATGTGAGTCAGGGGTGGGTTATTTAAAGATGTGTTTTAGCAATCATGACTATTCTGATGAAGTCTTTCACCTTGACAAAAGCGCTAAATCAATAAAAAGTATCTTGGATTATTGGATTGTGTCCTCTGTGGTTCCTAGCTTCACTATTCATCTGTGGGTTTATTTAGTTTTGGTTGTTCTGTTTTTGGTATAGTGTCCACACAGGAAACATGGCTACATACACATAGCACAAAGTCTGGTACAATACAATATCTATCCAACTGGTAGGTAAGCTGTAGCCATACCTACTGAGTTGTGTGTACAGTTTGTTGTTGCTGATGTGGTGAGGGGGTGGTGACAAAGATGTGTATTAAGAACTGTGGTAACCTTGCTGTATGAGTTGCTCAGACCTGTTTCCATCTTTATGTCTTTCAGGCAAGATGTCACATGGACGGCTCCTGGCTTACTCAGCTACCGAGAGCAACATAGTGATAAACCACCTAATCCCACCCTACCCTGTCCTGTTTGGCCAAGCCACCCATGAGCAGCAGGAGCAGACCACCCTGTGGAATGACCTAGTCTACAGGGTCAATGATGTCGGACTGCACAACCGCAGTTATGAGCAGGTCTGGCATCATTGTTCTGACCTGCTTCACAATGTCCGTCGACATGCTGCTGCAGTCCGGAGGGGTCACCTTGCAACAGGGGGGGACCATGCCATCCATCCCCCCAACACGTGTTGAGGAGCTCCTCACCAGCCTCGTGGCATCTGCCCATCTGCATAGCCAACAACTGCCGGACACCATTGTGGAGGCTGAGGAGTGTGCAGGTAAGGCCACAGGACACATCAGTAGACCACTGTTGCGTATGCATCTGCATCTGTACAGGTCGAACATGCATATCTGACATGTCATAGATATAGTTTGTTGCTGCATAGTAGTGATAAACAGATGTGCATACATGGTAGAATTGTGAACATGTACTGTTGATGTACTGTAACACTGCACCCACCCTGTAGCAAGGCAACAGGTTTGGCCACTGACTTTGCTTCTCTCAGCCTCTTATGAAGGTCCCTCCAGTATACCACCAAGGTAGCAGCCTATAGCTGTTGAGTATGGTTTATGTTGATGCTTGCAATACACTGGGCATGTAATGGCTATGGTATATTCCATGCACACGTCTAACACACCTATCCAGAATGCATGCTGTACATGGGCATGTATTTTTCTGTTAAATGCGCAGCATCACAGTGGTGACCATGATGGGGTATTGGAAGGGTATGTCAGACACCTGCAAGATAACTAACATCCAGTCATTGAGGAATGTGTCCACAGGGAGTAACATACTGGTGGGAGACTTGGCCTATGGAAGGGACATGTGTGAAACATCACCCGTATACATGGCAACAACAGTGTATATACCAGTAGTACAATGGCAACTGTTACAGAGTTACACTATGGCATAACGTATTACTGTAGTCCACATTATCAGCTGGGACTAGGCTGTAACATGTGATGTGCAGTGTATAGGACACTACAAACTGACACACATGTGTAGGCCTTACTTATCAAGCATCTGCAAAAAGGCTGAAGGTGGGGAGGGGGTGTCAGCAATACACACCAGTGCACTGCAGCAGGGAACCTAAGGATGCTAAGAATGGCTGTAGCTGCACACAGTCAGGTTCAGGAACTGTGGCAGATGTAACCCTACCTCCAGAGCAATGGTGCCGGCAGTGTGTGAATAACAAGGGATGTGCACATGAGTAGACCTTGCAATCATGCAGATTTGGGGGACATGTGTAGGGCAGACTGAACATACACTGGCAAATGCAGGTAGCTCATGCTAGTATACTCCTGCCAGGAGTAGTGACTGCTGTAGTACACATAACAATAGGTGCAACAAACCATCATGATAAGGGTGTGCACATATATGCACACACGGAGTATATGTATCGCGGTCAGCATCTGCACACCTAACACATTCTGTAGGCACTGCATGTGAATGTACAGGACATATGTCATGTATTGGGTTCATGTATTGTTACTATATGCAGTGATGTTGTTCCATCGCAGATCAAGGAAGGGTGCGTCATATCAATAAGGGTATGTACACTCCCCATAGCCATGGTATGCTCTGACAGTTGTCAGTGTAATAGTATTGGATTGATCATACATGGTCCGCTGATGTTGAGATCTGTAAACCAGACATCAGGCATTCACAAATGACATCTGTCCACATATCATCCCAGGTATGTGTTGCTGAAAAACATAGGGGCTGTGAGCATTAGAGCTGACATAACTGACACAGTACTACACATTTAGCAATAGGTTGTACACCTGTGAGGTTTGGTGCACAGGATGTGTATAATCTGCAACCTGATGTAGACCCATCCACATACACGCACACTCTTACTTGGCAACACTGGGACTAGACCCCTACCTAGGTATGTAGTGCTACTGAAGTGTGTGACTTTCATTGCACACACCACACAGCGTTTAGGGTGAGATGTATTCCAGGTTACATGTTACATGTAAAACATCCCCAGACATGTACGGTAATGGGGGATGTAATGGGTGTATATGGACAATATATATTGTGACATACCTTCATATACACATTAACAGACACATAACAAGCAGACACATGTCCAAGAGACCTGGGCCTATCGCTGCTAACTAACTTGACCGTGTGTCCAATGTGTTACAAGTAGGCTGTACACAGCACATGTATAACTGGGCTGGATTGTGGTATCAGTTACCTGTATGGTTGATGGTGACAGTGATAACCATAAAGTGGTACATGGGACATATACCGGGTGTACCTTGGTGTAATGACAGTATACACAGCACCCACATCCCCCAGTGGATATTGTACTCCCTGAAACCCATGATAACATTCTGACATATCCACCATCACTCATTGCTCATAACTGCACTACAACCCATTGTATATCCCAACAGTAATACTACAGGTCTATGCATCTAATGCACATGCCACAGGCATAGTAGGATATTACATTGTCATGCCTCACCTATGGGCAGCAACAACACTATCTGTACTGCTGTGTGGCAATGGGTAGTGTAATAGGAGTATGTGGCCTTGGAATGCTGTACCCTACAGATATATGGACATGCACACATACACACATTTGCAAGAATGCAATGGGTATTCCATACCTTTTAACCCATTTGTACAAAACTGTTGTGCTGGTACTGCAAGGCTTGTGTAGCTGGTATGGAGAGGAGTGTAACAAGGTCCTATACAGCAGCAGCCACAACAGACTATGGCAATGGGTGTTGCAATGGTTGTGAAGGCCCTCTTGGAATTCCCAAGTACAGGTGTGCTAACACACAGACACTGCTATACTCAGTAATGCACATGTACACATGTGTCAGTACTGGGGTGCATTGCTGCAGGTGGTCATAGCTGTGTACCTAGTTATTGTCCATGTTGAGTTGGGTTGTGTAGGAGATGTGTGTACAGTGGTATCCTGCCACCTGCCATGTGGCAGCAGGTAATCTATCGACAGACGCGACTGTGGTGACCCTCAGGTGAGAGTGACATGCATCAGCCAATCCTCTGGGTGCCTCCTGCACATGACCACTGAGGTGATCAAGTTGACATGTATGCAACATGTATTACAACATATGGTTACTGTCTGTGATGGAGACCTGTACCCAAGCATGTTCTGTTGACTGTGGTAGTTTAGTGGACGTATGGCATGTGGTGCATACAGGGTGTTGTCTCCTATATGTACCAGTTCTTACACAGCTGTGCAGACATGTAAGTATCAATCAAGCATAGGTTGCCTTTACATATCCCAGCTGGATACATGCCATCTGCATATCTGTACAGGGACTGGCATTCATTAGCTTAGCAAGTAGGTATGCAGTAGGATGAATGTGTTGACAGATAGATGTTTGACAACAATATGTATGCCATAACTACATTTTGGAACCCCTCACTAACTGTTCACAGGTTCACAGATTAGTACTAGGCTAATTGCCCTTGCGAGCCATTTTAAGCCTAGCAAATTATCCCCTGTGAGACTCAAACCCTGTACCTTGTGTTTGTAAGGCAAACACCTTAACCATTAGGCCACCCTCCCAACCCCAATGATCATGTCTGATCATTATCCAGTAAGCGATATACACTGTGACACAGCTCACACATCAGGAATACAACAGGGAGGCCTCACAGTCCAGCTACGCCTGCAGGTATGCCTGTTTTCAGTACTACATTTAGCACTCTACTCTTGCCTGGGAAAGCATTGTCAACAGTAGTACCACCTTGATGCACTACATGCCACTGTGACAGCACGTACCCTGGGCTACTACCCCTGTATGCTAAAACATTAACACGGATGACAGTGCTGTACAGGCCTCATATACTTCTGTGTCCCAGACATGACACTCACACCCCTTGCTACTGTAATGACAGCACATAGGCGCATGTATTGTACATAGAATTGCATACGCTTATTACATATGTCATTACCCTACTATGTTATAAGACCGGGTGGTGTGAATTGGTTACCAGGGCTAAGTCATGCTTAGCAGGTATCAACATTGCTCCAATATAACAGCTAAGCTGATTTGCACACTGGTAAGTGACGCCTACACTGTGTAAGCACTCGTACATTTACCAGTAGCTTACCACTGCTTAGCTTCATGCAAACCTGTGCAAATGCACTTAAAGCTGCTCAAAACTGCCATAACAACTCTGTATCCAACAGCCCTTGTTCTTCCCAGCAACAAAATGAACAGCTCTTGCAAGTCTTAAACCCAGGACCCTGTACACTATAGTCACAGCACTTAACCACTACACCATGACCACTGTGTAGACAGCTGTTGTTTTTCCAGTATATCTGTCAATACATATCTTGATTAGTATTGAACAATTGCCTTTACTTCCACAATTGTGTAGTACTTGTTATTAATATGACTGCTGCATCACATATGTTGTTTTATCATAATGTACACATATCAGATACATATAGTGAGATATATCTGTGTTGGTATACACAACCGTGATGTTTACACGACAGAAATATGGATATATACATATACATATGCTGATATATGTCTACATGTACATACACATGTATATTTATACATATGTCTGTATAAACATCTGTATAGTGCATCATATATATGATCATGTGTAGAGCTCTTTGTATATATATATATATATATATATATATATATATATATATATATATATATATATATATATATATATATATATATATATATATATATATATATATATATATGCACATCCTATGTGTACAGATATGCCTATTTATGTAGCTATATATGTAGATACCTATAACTATATGTGCATACATATCTATCCTGATATACCTATTACTGTCAATATATATGTAGATATCCATAAGTATATGTGCATATGTATCTCTATCTGTATATGTGTAGACATATATTGCTGTGTATATGTATATATTTGAGTGTTTATATGTACATATATGTACATATACATATCCATCTATGTATGTTGATATATATATATATATATATATATATATATCTATATAGATACATGGATAATTATATATACATATATGCTCACCATATGTCCAGAGCATGGAGTGGAGTCTGACCTCAACCCCAATAGTCCCAACCTCGTAGTGCAAGGGGATGTCAGGAATGTATTGCAGATATATGTGTAGACTGTTGCTACTGTAATAGGGGTTGACTTAACAGATGTGTTGTGTGTGGGAGGTCACATCTGCTTTTAACATGTGCACCATTGGTTACTGACAGACATCCAAAGGACATCATAGTACAGTACCACTGCTAGCATAGTAATGATCCTGTGGACTACAGCAGAGATATGGCCAGTAAATGTGGACAGTCTGACACACTCTGGTCAGTCCAGAGGTATACACAGAACCCCTTAGTGCAAGACATGTGGACCAAGCCTGACAATGTGGATGCTAACAGCCATGTGGATGGGTATATCACATAAATACTGGAATACATTTGCCCCCATAGGTTATGCATTCACACACTCCTGTCTGTCCTGACACATAATACTTTTGGTGCAGAGGTCACATGGCCACATACTACCCACTAGTTAATGACATACATCTGTACAGCATCCCACTGCTTTGTCAGAAATACATGACAGTTATTGTGGCCTGGCAGCAGTACATCTGGCAAATATCTGGACATAACATCACACTAGGTAAGTACACTAAGCTGTTAGGCATGTAACAAAGTACTGTGTAGGCTACAGGCAGACTGCCACAACACTGGCCTACATTTATTATGGGGGAATACACATGTACCTGCAAATATAGCAGGCTCTACAGGCATGTCACAGCACAGAGTAACAGATATCTGTGTGAAAGTGCATACCCACAACCAATGTGAACACAGCCATGTCCACATATGGTAAGCTAGCTTAGTATTACAGTATATGGGCTGTCTGATCAACACCATCCTCATATGTGCCACTCACACACTAACCCTACATATACTGTGCCACTACACAGTGTGGGCTAATGCCTGTCTCTGGTATGGGACATGTGTGTGTTTGGCCCTACAAAGATGTAAGCCGATAGGGTACTATTCACTGGAGTAGCATGTAACATCAGCTAGAACAGGACCAAGAACAATGACATCTACCACAGTCTGTATGCAGGCCAAAGTACATATTCGCAATACACACACTGTCGACAATCACCATAAGTACACAGACCTCGGTACTGTACACACTACCACAGAATTCCCAGGTTATGTCCGCAGATATAATCCCTACTATACATAACATGAGTAGCAGTCTGATATCTCACTGGCTTGTTATCAGATATGATGTCAATAAATAATGGTGTACAAAACATATGCACCTCTTACTGCATGACATATGTACAAAGGTTGACAGAGATGTGGCTGGAGGCAGAAACACAGGGCCAATATTGACATGTTGCTTTGATAACCTCATATATTTACTGTGGTAACAGGGTTTGTTGTGACATATGTCCTATGAAGGATATGAAGTCAGTAACTCTCATGCTGTCACCATGTACTGACTGCAATCCTCGCACAATGATTCTGCAGTTTTCAGATAGGTGCTCTGTGAGTAACACAAGAAACAAAAGGCACCACACACTGCCCAGTTTGCAGATGACCCTACAGATGGGGGTTTCCTCAAAAACATAGCACTATCATGACAGGTATTAAAGCATGTAGACCAGCCATATCCAAACACACCCTGTTAAACCAACATTTCTCCAAATGCAGTATAGCAACACATGCATTCTGTCAGACACATCCCCCTCCTGTGTGTTGGCCTGTTTCCACAGTGTATGTTGTTAGAGGTAAATCCCAAATCCATCTGTGATGGTGTTTGCCAAACACCAAATCTAGGTCCTGCTCACAGTGAATGAAAAGGCCCAACACGAACATGATGTTCCTAGATATTGAAGTGTGTTTCCATGCAATTGGCTATGGGAATGTTACTACAGCTGTCCAACACGCAATAATCTAGAAGAGGGCTGCAATTCATGCAGAGGCCATCAGCTGATCATGAGCATCACTTACAAAACACATGCTGCTGCCCAAGCAAAGCAGGTGTAGTTCTCCACATCCACCAGAGAGGAAGTGAGAGAGGCAGACAGAGACAAAGTAAGTCAGGGAGGGGGTGGGAGAGTAAAACCTAAACATGTTTCTGTCACACACCTACCAGTGCAGGGTTTCAAACCCCTGACTGAATATGTACTGCTATCACATGTCTATGCAGTTATTGCATGCATCACATAGCTTACATGCTAAGGAGCTATTCAAACATATATATGATGGTGAGTGACATCTGCAACAGTAATATGGTAGCGATATGGTAGGTGCAGTACACATGTCTGTCCACATGTACAGGTGTTAGCGACAACACAGCCACACTCTCTAATGGGATCACACACATTGACACACTTGGCAGGGTCAGGAATACACTTCCTAACTTGTTAGTTTGCCACAATACATTACTGTGCAGGTATCACATGCACCACAGGGGTTATCCAGAGGTTATATGGGCAAACGTTATGTGAAGATGTCTGACATCAGACAGCATGTTTCAGTGAGCCAATGGGGGTTGTAGTGAGTGTGAATGTGGTCAAAAGCATCATACACCACACATACAGACACAGGGTGCCAGTGCTGACATGCATGCGAGCATTGCGTCACGGGTGTGTAGCAGTTGACTGTGGCAGAAGGCTATACAAGGCTAGGGGAAGGGTATACCTTGGCATCAGGCCACATGACAATGGTCTGTAGTGTGGCTCAGGGGTGTAGTGTCTGGATTGGCCCACACAGGTGGGTATTGTATTCATCATCCAGTCACCCGGGTAACTATTGTGTGTGGCCATTGCTGTGCAATGCTTGCCATGTATGTGTTCTTTAGTCCATGACAAGGATGCTGTCTGGGATGTGCACACATCCCACATGCATGTACAGTGACATGTGGAACTGTACCTGGGGTGTCTGGCCCATGTTGTGCACACAGATTGTTATCATCAGATGTGCCTGTCCTGGCCTCATATGCCGGGAACTGGCAATGGACAGCAGGTTGACCCTGCACCTACATTGATAGCATGATACAAGGATTCCCTGGTGTCAGTGGCACCTGTTCATACAGGGCATGTGTTTAAAGCATAATATGTCCTTTGTGGGTCACATTTGATGGCACCACAGGTGTTGCAGTCATCTAGTGGGGAACATAGTGAAGGCACACTGTCTGCATGTATGTGCCTATTATACTGATGGACAGGGTGCCATGCCCTCTGTAGTCCAATGCAATCACACCATGGTTACTATCTGTGGGTAATATGCAGGGTACTACCAACATAGTGGTTGTTGCCTAGGCAAGTGTGTTTGTGTATGAATCATGAGTTGAAAGTGTTCTCTGTGTAATACAATGGTTGCTAACTTTGTTCACCAGGCCTTGATGTCACATGTAGGGGTATGGATTGCCACCCTAGCCTCTTAGCTATTTCACATCTGTTATCCTTGTAAGGTGGACATTGTGACATATAATAGGGTCACCATATAAGACATTTGCAAAACCCACTCCACAATGGATCCAGTCATTACACACTCACCTCCACACAGAATATGAATGACAAGCACAGACACACCCCCACACTTGCCATGTCTGGGATTAGAACTCCTACCTAACTAGGTTATTACACTACAGCACTCTACATTTATAGGACATGCCATGGAAATTACTGGAGCATTTTTTCCCCAAAGGTGTATTTCACTGGGTATGACATCAGCAGGCTTGACAAAGAAGGTCATTAGAAAAAAAATTTTTTTTCAAGGATGCAACATGTAGCTTGCCATATATCTTGCCAATATAATGTCCAACTGGTATAAACATCAAACGATTTGTAAAAACAGCAATTTCTTTATTGATGTGGACAGTGGTAAGCGCTTTCACGTCTAAAAGACGCTTCTTCAGACCTCTAGAGGTCTGAAGAAGCGTCTTTTAGACGTGAAAGCGCTTACCACTGTCCACATCAATAAAGAAATTGCTGTTTTTACAAATCGTTTGATGTTTATACCAGTTGGACATTATATTGGCAAGATATATGGCAAGCTACATGTTGCATCCTTGAAAAAAATTTTTTTTGTAACTTGAGCTGTTCTTTATTTTCAAGGAGCTTTACTCGTGAGGATTATTTGCAACGTCATTTGAAAGAAGGTCATTAGAGGTTGTAGTGGCTGTGAATGGCCTCAAAAGCATTGCACCCTACACAGATAAAGAAACGCACACACTTGCCATGTGTGGGAGTAGAACCCTTACCAAAGTGCTGTATCACTCTACAACATTACACCATTATATGACACACCATGGAGATTAATGGGATACTCCTTTCCCAAATGTGTATTTCACAGTGAATGACATCAGCAGGCTTGCCAAAGTAGGGCATTTGAATTGTAGTGAGTGTGACTATCCTAAAAAGCATTGCTGCCTACATAGACAGAGACACACATTTGCCATATCTGGGATTAGAACTCCTACCTAATTAGTTTATCACACTACAGCATTACACAGTTATAGGACATGCCATGGAGATTACTGGGCTACTCTTTTCCCAAAGGTGTATTTCACAGTGAATGACATCAACAGGCTTGCCAAAGTAGGGCATTTGAATTGTAGTGAATGTGACTAACCTAAAAAACATTGCCCCTTACACAGACAGGGGCACACACACACACACACACACACACACACACACACACACACACACACACACACACACACACAAACAGTTAGCATGTCTGGGACTAGAACTCCTACCTAACTTTAATCACACTACAGGATTATGCAATTATAAGACATGCCACAGAGATTACTGGGCTACTTCTTTCCCAAAGGTGTATTTCACAGTGAATGACATCAGCAGGCTTGCCAAAGTAGAGCATTTGAATTGTAGTGAGTATGACTAGCCTAAAAAGGTATTGCTCCCTACACAGACACAAACATCCACACTTGCCATGTGTGGGAATATAACCCCTACCAAAGTACTATATCACACTAAAGCATTTCACTGTTATAGGACGCACCACAGAGATTACTGGGCTACTTCTTTCCCAAAGATGTATTTCACAGTGAACGACATCTGCAGTCTTGCCAAAGTAGTGCATTCGAATTGTAGTGAGTATGGCTAGCCTAAAAAGCATTGCTCTCTACACAGAGGAACACACACACACAGTTGCCATGTCTGGGATTAGAACTCCTACCTAGCTAGTTGATCACATTTCAGCATTACACAGTTATAGGATATGCCACAGAGATTACTGGGCTACTTCTTTCCCAAAGGTGTATTTCAAAGTGGATGACATCAGCAGGCTTGTCATAGTAGGGCTATGGGGAGGGCAGTGTGTGTGCATGGGCCATAACCCATTCATCTAGATGTAGACACACCACACACAGGCACACGCAGGGTTATATTCTGCAGGTACATGTATACAACTGCTGGATGACTATTGTCTTGTACAGTCATGTTGCACAGCTAGCATTTGCACCACAGAGTCTGTAATGCTGACAGAAACCACTGGCTAATTTCTACAGCGAATAACATTTACACATCATCTGGTTGTAGCCATTTGTCTGTGTGCTGGGTGGGAAAGGCCTCATGATGGAAGGCTCTTTGTCACTGTCACTCTCTTCCACACATCAATGTATGTCTACTTTTGGCATATTATAGTGTGTTGTCCTTGGATATATGTCTGTATTCCTATCCAATGTGTATGCAAAGCATGACTGGTGTATACTTAGGAGTGTATGCACTAACATCTGCAACTGTCAGATATGTATGGTCCACTGTTGTTGGCAGACATGGGCTTCATTTGTTTAAGTGTGTGAGCATGCCCAGTATGACCTTCTGTACTGAATGTGTGGATCCATTCCAGGTAGTTTGCACTCCAGTGCAGACCTTTCTGTTCTACACCTACAGGTAGAAAGCTGTTTCTGCAGGATATCTGTAGATCAGTTGGCAATATGGGGTCAACATGTGCAAGTAATAGTGTGTACTGCAGCTGATTGTGTCTGTGCTGCTTCTGCTACATGATACTGGTGTTAGCAGAGATATTCAGACATGTGTACTGTTATACACTGTGATGTTTTATGTCCTCACATACTGTCAGGTGGACATTCTTACTCACAGTGATGTCCTGGGGAACACAGGGTGAATGCAGCTGTGTCCAGTATTGTGGGCAAATGCCTACATATTCATGGAAAGTTATGCCGTTCTGGAGGGGGGGCTGCAGAGACTTGCTGCTGGGTCTGTGTATCCAGTTCAGCACCTTGATACAGTGCTGGCAGAGGATCCCATACTTGTACATCCATTGACATGACAGTATGGCCTTATCTTGCTGTGGCATTACCTCACAGCTGTACAGACTCACACAGGTTACCCAAAGGCAGGGGTCATAAGTCAGGACATTACTCCCATTGTGGTGTATGGGCAGGTTTGTAGCCACCCATTTTTGTGTTTGCAGCCAGGGATAGTATGTGCACACAACTGTGTGTCAGACCTTGTGCGTTCCATGCTGAACAAAAAGCAGAAGTCAGCAACTGTGAGCTGTATAAACTAATTTAATTAGTTATAAAAATAAAAATAAAAAAAGACACAAGAATAAACAGACCAGTTTCAGCTATGGTGTTAACCTAGCCTTCATCAGTGTAAATTCCCCAAACATCTTGAGGTTCTTTTATACACAAAGAAATAATTAATCCCAAAATTTCATTGGTGAGCTCATGAATATTCATCAGTATACCAAATCATAAATATTCATTAAGACCAGGCTGGAAAAGTCCACCTAATTTCACAATCCATTTCTTTTCCTTTGCATATAGTTTGCTGTGCCAACCAGATTTGTTAGATCTGTCGCCCATTATTTTGTCAATGATGGTAAAATGAAATTTTGCTGAAGTATGTTTAAGAGTATGTTTATACAGGGCATTACTCATTCTCTTACATTTAACATCACTGAGGTGTTCTGTAATACGTAACTTAAGCAGTCTGGATGTTTGTCCTATGTAGAATGCATGACAACTGCAAGAAGCCATGTAGATGATCCAATCTGTACTGCAATTTGCAAAAAACCTAATGTCATATATGGTGCTGCAATTTCTACTGGAGAATTGTTTGTTTTTTAACACGTGTTTTTTATTTTTATTTTTATAACTAATTAAATTAGTTTATACAGCTCACAATTGCTGGCTTCTGCTTTTTGTTGGCCATGTGTTTTTGAGCCGTACAATCACTTCCATGCAGGGGAATTCCTTTTGAGTGCACATTCCATGCTGCCCATGCTCCCACCCCCACCCCTATTATTCTATCCTCTTCCTTACATTATGCATACATTCTCTGATACTTTCCCTAAAGTTATCACCTCATCACAGCTGTGTTTTGGTGTTGGTCAACAGTTCATGCAGTGGGACATGGTGGACATGTTACTGTGGTTTGTCTACACGGCCTTGCATATGGCTTATGTGGAATGTGTTAAGTTGCTATTTGGGTGTCCATGACATAACATACATTGGCAGTACGGGTGAGGCATAGGCCTTTGGCAGGGGCTGGTAGGACATTTTGTGGTGATGCAGCCCAGCTGTAGCATGCCGTTGCATTTTGTCAGACCTACAGTCCAAGACTGCCATACAGTATATTCCCCTGGGGTGACAGGGTAGGTGTGCTAGGTGTTCATGCCAATACTTTCTATCAGTATTGATCAGGTGGTGTGGATGCTGGCAGGGTGTTACTTAGAGCTAGGGACACACCTGCATGGGACACCTGCACTGCATGCTGCATTCTTTCACTATTGCCATACACAGGTGGGGGACATATTGTACCCATTCCCAACAGCAGGGATACGTCCAGAGCGGTACCTGTGGATGGTGTTTGGGTGAGCTGGGTGCATGTGTGCTATGGAGATATGTATAGGGCATTCCAGTTATGCTGGCTTGTACAGGGACATCAGCTGTTTCCAAGTACATCAGTCCTATCACTTTGTGATCTGCAAGTGTTCGGCCAGATGACATCGATATTCCCTACTACAAGCCCAGATAATGTGATGCATACCTGTATGTACAATTCCAAGGGTGTGTCCAGTACACAGTTACACATTATATACTGTATGTCTGGGGTACTTTTCCCAGTGTACTGCTTGTATATCTAGCCCAACATTCATGCCATGTCCATCTTTCAGATGTTGACACATATTACCACCATACATTTACAATGGTTTACTGCTAGCATGTGTTATACTGGGGGGAATTGTCTTTGGCACTGCAGTTGTGAGGACTTGGCCCTATCATTGGCAGCAGTGGGCAATGGCCACCAGGTCAAACCTCAACATGCATACATACATACTGACCACTCTCACACAATATGAAACACACACCAACCTAACACACGCATACCTGCATATTGTACAAATGCTACAATCTATCCTACTACTCTGGCCACCTCTGGTCATCTGTGCTCCATTGGTATTATACTTACACATACATGTTACTACATGTCTAGATCAGATTGGGGGAGACACCTGACTGTTACTACATTTCTACATAGGATTTGGGGGGGCACACCTGACTATTACAATGTGTGTATATCGGATTGAGGGAGAACACCAGACCATTACTACATTTCTACATAGGATAGGGGGGCAGACCGGACTGTTACTACATGTCTACATAGGATTTGGGGGGCACACATGATTGTTACTACATTGCAACACAGGATTGGGGGGTTGGGGGGAACACACCTGACTGATTCTACATGTCTACACAGGATTGGGGGGCACACCTGACTGTTTCTACATTTCTGCATAGGATTGGGGGGCACGCCTGACACTTTCACACATTTATGACTGTACTGGTATGTCAGGTACTCCATTTCATTCTGTTTTTTAACCTATCATGCTGACTAGAGGCATATCAGTGTACTACCGGTCTTAGGTTTGATTGACCTACACATTACTTTCTGACTTCCTACACTTCAGAACTAACATCCGGCCACCTGACCTGATGTAGCCTGTCTGTTTAGGCCTGGGGGGGGAGAGGTTACCCATAGGAATCATTCAGAGGCCTTAGAACAGCCTTTGTTTGTGTTTGTCTACACCTGTCCTGCTGGCTGAGACTGTTGTTGGGTATGTGAACCTCCCTGACTAGCATGTGTGTGTCATATGGACATACATGTGGTCCAGCACATTTCCTGCAGTGGGTTTTGTCACCACTACTATGGTGACACCAGTATTTGTTACAGATCTCATGCTGCTACTATAGGTGTCTACTATCTGCTGGCATCCCATTTAGCCACCCGATTCCCTTGCATGCTCACATCCATACCATAGATACAGGTAACAGCACATACTACTCCATTCAGCAATTGGTAAGGAGAGTGACTTACCTTGTGGGTGTGCTAGTACTGAGGATGGTGCTGGAGGGCTGACTATGTTGGATGCACATAGTATACTCCCTATACATGGTTGAGTACAGGTAGTGTCAAGTTTGGCATCCCTTTTACTGTATGTGGGAGTCAGAGAAAGGTGTCATTTCCTGGGTCCGTCCTGTGTCAGTGTATCTGCTATGCGTTGCCTCTTTGCCAAGGCCAGGACATACTGGGCATGCCTCCTACTGCTTACTGGGGCAGGCTCAGGTTGTTCCTCCTCCGAGTCACTCTGTGCCTGTGCAGGCCTTGGCAATGATGGGGGGCTGTGTGGCCCTGCCCCGTGCTGTTCCTGCTGCAGCTGTTTCTGCAGTATCATATTGTGTAGCATGGCATATACGATGACAATATGAGTACATGTAGCTGGGGAGTACTTCAAGGCTCCACCAGATGTGTCCAGGCACAGGAACCATGACTTGAGCATCCCAAACACATGCTCTTTTACAACTCTGGTCTGTGCGTGTGCCTCATTACGGAGTTCTTGTTTGGGTATGTGTGTGCATTTCTGATGGGTGTCATCAGCCACGGCTCCAGTGCATAACCAGCATCCCCCACTAGGTGACCATAAGGGATGTCCCCACTGGAAAATCTCTGGTACACCTGCGTCAGATGTCAGATGTGGGAATTGTGATATCTTCCAGGGCAGCCAGCACATACATTCAATATAATGCCGTGGGCATCGCACATGACCTGGCAGTCGATGGAGGGGAAGCCCTTGTGGTTGATGTAGAACCTACCCTGCTCACTGGGTGGTGCTTTGATGCATGTGTGCATGCAGTCTATAGCACCCACTACCTCAGGGTATTCTGCTATTTGTTGGAAGAGATGCATATTGCTGGCCAATGCCTCACGGGTGTTGGGGAAATATACGTGCTCACCAGCATGTGCTGACATGGCATCCAGGAACTGGTGGAGTACCCTGGATGCTGATGCCTGTGAGATCTCCATGATATTCCCAGTTGGCCTTTGGCAGGTACCTGCGGCTAGTACTCTTGGGCCTTCACATACCTTGGTATCCACTGGGATGGGTTCCTCACTGTTAGTTCTGTGTGTGAGATCTGGCCAGTACAGCTCAACAATTTGCTGTAGGAGGTCTCTGTCCACCCTATAGCACTCCACTATCTCCAGCTCATGTAGCCCCTGGTAGATTACCCTGGATCTGTACACTCTTCTCCATCTCCTCACTGTGGGTTGGTGGACAACATTCTCATCCTTACCACCCTCAGCCTCTTCTACATGTTGATGTTTGATAGCTGCTGCAGCCCCTATCATTTTTCTGTTTTTGTTTGTTAAACTCTCCCCACTTGTATACACCAGTAGTGTAGAGTATGTGGGAAAAACCAGAGGGAAAGGTGTTTGCATAGTTTATAATACTGTTCTGGGCTGGGCTGGTCTGCTGCCTGTGTAATTGGCTGATTCTGATACATTTCACCTGCCAGCTATGCTACTTCTCCTTGATTACCTTCTTACTGTTTAAGCCTGGGGTCGTGCCATGCAAACACAGTGCTCAAATGTGCACAGAGCTGCTATTTCCTGGTTTACTTTTTTTTTCCTTTAAAACCCAGCGCATGGGGCGCACACCTGCTTAGGCAATGTAAAGAGTGCTAGGCAGCCTCAGACACACTCCTTGCTTAGCTCTGCTAAGCTAAGGGCAAACCTGAGCCACGGGGCTCCAATCCGCTTACAGTATGCCTGTCAACCCCCCTCCCATGATGTCAGCTAATTCCTAGACTTGCACCAAGCTATTTCTGCTCTTACACTGTTGGGTGCTGACTAGCATGCAGGGGAAATCTGGGATTCTGTATCATTCAGCTCATTTGCATTGGATTGCCTACTGATGCATAGTTACAGGTCCCACATTGAGCCTCCCCCCTTAGTAACCACTATTCACTGGCCATGTTGTCTTCTGCCTACCATTGAGTATAATGCAAAATAGTGATTTTGGTTAGAATGCTTATTTTATGCTTTTTTAAAATTTTTGCCTGATCCCGTTTGCATGCCGCTGCCCTATGCTTAAACAGCCGAGATTGGCTAAAAAAAATTAAAAAGTAGATTTTTTTTATTTTTGCAACCGTTTTTCATGCCAATGGCCATATGTTTGGCCATTGGCATGCTTTCTACTTAATACCCACCCTTAATGTGGAGCTGCCATGGCTCCATTTTGTAGTTTGCAGAAATGTACTCAGTTACTGGCCGAGTACGTTTCTGCAGATTACACTAGTCCTGCACGACCGGCTTCCAGCTTCCTGGATCACAAATTCACCTCATTTGCATGGATTTCACCTACAAATGAGGTAATTTGCATACAGGGGCTGAGTCCGTGCAGGACTAGTGCAGGATCGCTCATGCACGTCCCTACAGCTTATTCCTGGATTGCACAGCAGACATATTGCCTGCTGGAGCTCCTGCACTAGTTGTGCACACCGTGCAGGGCTTGCTGAATCCGGGGGACTATAATTTCTATGAATTTATTTTACCTGACTTGTTTATTTTCTTCTTATTTTTCTTCTTCATTTTTTCTGGAAATTCAATGTCAGAGGAAAATGTATCACTTAAACTATTCCTAATTTTGATTGATAATGTCAAGGACACACAAACATAGATGCACACATGCATAAACATGAGCTGATATACACCACCCCCAGGCACACACACAGACACACACAAAAATCCCTGTACATAACTATAAGCAATCAGTACTGTATCCTTAACAGTATCCTTAACAGACAAATGCACCAAATACACACAGGCACACACACACACACACACACACACACACACACACACACACACACACACACACACACACGCGCACACGCGCACACACATACACACACGCAGTTCATGCACATATTCTATGCCATTTTGTGTTGTCACCTTAAAAATATATGAGCACATGTCTTTCTACAGAAAGCAGTGGCATTTGCTATAAAATGAAAGCATTGGACAGTCCATATAACTACGTTTTGTACATATTAGCTCATAAAATGTGTGTTTCCCATGGGTTGCAACATTTACCTTTACCTTATACTGGGGTTTCTTTGTTGTAGTATAAACTTAAAGTTAAACCTCTTAACCATGTTGTAGAAGGTTTTGATTGTCAGAAGGACATTATTATGAAGAAATTTGCTTAGCATTAAAGAACTATTGAATAATGAGAACTTTTGCACCATATTTTCTTTACTGCACTAATGCAGCAATGTTGTCACTAACAGTAAGGAAAGGCTACCCAAATTTCAAGTGTAAATACAACTTGCTTCACATTGGGCAGTACAATTCTTACATACTTGCAGAAAATGCCCTTATTTAAGGTTCATACTGCAATGT
Source organism: Protopterus annectens (assembly GCF_019279795.1). Taxonomy (NCBI): domain Eukaryota; kingdom Metazoa; phylum Chordata; order Ceratodontiformes; family Protopteridae; genus Protopterus; species Protopterus annectens. The sequence goes on along the minus strand of NC_056738.1, from coordinate 297,560,580 downwards.
CTGATGCTGTTCGAGTCATCATGTAGTAATGTCTTCCATCACTGCCAAATCCAGTCAATAAACTTTGTTCTGTAAGTACATTATGATCTGGGGTCAGAAGTTGTTTTTAGTGTTAAAGCCAATTGCAATAGTGTTAATGTAATATACTTGGTTATATGTAATTCCTGCTCGTCTTTCTATGTTGGGAAGACTAACAGGAAGTTCAGGTTCAGGATCAGGGAACACCTCTTAAAAATCAGGAATGGTGTTCAAACTAATGCTTTAGCCAGACATGTTTGCAATACTGATACCTCACACTCTTTCAGGTTTCTTGTTATTGAGAAGGTGAATGAAAATGAGAGAGGGGGTCATATTGTGAATTCCACTGAGACCTCTGAGAGTAGGTGGATTATCAAATTAAGGACAGATAAGGGAAAAGATTAAATGATAGGGTACCCCTTAAGCCCTTTTTGAAAAATTGCCCTCTCTTTAAATAAATAGGTACCTATTGATTATTATGATATGACAGGTTTTTCATCTCACATGAAATATTTTGTGTATTGCATTTGTATATGTATGTGTATTTAATTCTTAGGTGCATTATTTATGTTGCTGTTGTGTCTTTCGGCTTTTCCCGGTTAGGGGTCGCCACAGCGTAACTCCGGTCCGCTAATGATTGGCAGTAGATTTTTACGTGCCGAGTTGCCGGCTCTGACACACAACCTTCAACGAAGGTATGCCCATTCACGCATGTCTCCACACAGAAGAGATGCATTATTTATGGACTTGTTTACAAAGATTTTTAATGTTTCATTTGGAGTTATTTACTTTTATACTGTTTTTGGTTTTATTGGATAATTTGTATTGTGATGTGATTGGTGCTGACTTAATTGGCATCAATATTTATTAGAGTATTTTTAGATGTGTTTTAGGTTTGATGAAGTGGTGTGTCTACACTACGAAAGTGCTTACCAAATAAGATATGCTTCTGTTTTTACAATTGCCGTGCTGTTGGTTGGTCTGTTGCAATCTTTTTTGGAACTCATATTTTGTTCTTTAAGTGGTTCCTCCGGGTTCTGTATTAAAGTCATTATTGGTGTGCTGTTATACCAAACAATACAATGAGATGTGTGTGCATGCAATTGTTACCAGAAGAAAGGCCTTATGACCTCATCTAATGACTTCTAGAGAACAATCTTTCAAGTGGATTTTTTACCATAGCCGAATACATGTTGCAAACTTACTTCAAAAAAGCTGAGCTGTAACTATACTTGTAGCCATTCTAATATTCTGATGCAAGCTTTTATATAGAAGAGAATATTTTGTCATTCATTCAGTTGGACACCTGGATGAAAAACATATACAGATTTTTCTCCGATATATAAAGAGCTCCTTGGCATCCTCATAAGGAGGCACAAAAACAGCACCTTGTAAGCTACATCAAAATGGAGGTTGTCAAAGTGTATGGCAAACCATTTGAGAGTTTTGGCCTATTAGAAATTATTCTTGACATGACAAGTCTAAGGAGACAGTACAGGAAGAAGAAAAATAGCTTAGAGTACTAGATATTCATAAAGGATGCGAGTTATTGTCAAAGCTTGATGAACCCTATTGGATCTCATTAATCTCATTTCTATGTACTCCTTTAACTTTCCACAAATCCTTAACCTGAGAGACAAGCTGGTGAAGTTCAGGGGGGTTTGGAAGTATTAACCTGAGAATGCACTATAAAATATATAGAATATCACTGATATCAGACAGCAGTAAGGGTGTAGGGGGCACAGGAAATGTAAATAAAGCAACAGATTCATAGATTCCTAGAGTTTACAATTCAGGATTAATCAGTGGACTATAATCATCTTGTCAGTACCTAACATCATAAGGCAATCCCGTCTCCAAGAGGGCAAACAAATAAGACTGACCCATGATGAACTTAGGGTCACCCCATCTAATAGTCAAGGTTTGCTTTAAAGGAAATGAGGAAATCCTTCTGCTTTATATGCAAGGGAAGTCTGTCCAGAGGTGGGTAATGTAATAAGGGATAAATCTGTCAATCCAGTGTGTCATAATTTTGTTGATGGAAATTTAAGTCTTTAGTTTGAGTATTTGTGGATCATTTTGGTTTTTGGATGTTTACAAAGTCAAGGAAAGTTGAGTGCTTAATAGCATGGAATGATAGATAAAAGTCACTGCATGTGAGTCTAAAAAAGACAAAGTACAACACAAGGCTTCAAGTCTGTCTTGGTAACTGAGAGTCTTTATTCTGGTGGTAATTTTTGTTGGGAACACCTTTAGCTTTACTGGCTGCATGTCGTATGGATTGATACATATTAAAAGTGGCTTACTGTGAGTTTACAAGGTGCTGTTTTGTGCCACACAATGAGAACTTTATTTTATGAGTTTAGAGGGCAGGGTATAGAGGAATGATAACTTGTTTTGATGTAGATGAGATGCTTTTGATTATTAAGGGCCCAGATCAAAGGATTTCCTGACTACTGTTGCTACATGGTGATAAGACAGTTCAAGTTTGTCTACAAAAGTGCCAAGAAGAAAATAAATCAGCAGATTCCGACATTCAAAGGTGACAAAATAATGTTGTTGCAAAATGCACATTTATTTCATAATTATTTGCTTTATTCATCCTCACTTTCTATGTAATGCTGCTAATGTTACCTGAGCATTCTGTATGCTGTATAAGGGACCATAAGATGATTACCAACTACACCTTTAAATAGACATACATAGACATACTAGCCATCCTTTTTGAGTAAGTAGTAATTCGTGCTTCAAAAATCATATTGGGTTATAAATGATGGTGTAAATTTGTGTGCAACCATCCAGTCATTAAGACTAGCCTTAAATGTGTGCAAAGTAGTACTTTGTTTGACCTGTAATTATAATTTATTACACTGGTTGAAAATACAATACTTATGAATGTATCCCTACAGTGAGTCTTATTTGTCACAGTAGAACAAGATCCTAGTGTGGGTGTTTGTAGAGTCTTTGCTTTTATGAAGAAACAGGAAGACAAATATAAATAGGTTCATAGGTGTGTACTAGGCTAATGGCCATTGAGTCTTTACCAGCCTAGCCCATAGAAGTACCCTGACATCGTGTCGTCCAACATTAGTTCCCAGTGCCTCTATCAAGTAGAGCCACTGGAGTGATTCCCAGGGTTAACTTTCTATTACCCATTCATTCATCAAGATTTCTCTTGAAGAGGGTCAATGAGGTGCTCTGCTTGACATGTATGGGAAGTCTATTTCAGAGCATGGGCAGTCTCTGGGTGAGGAACCTGTTCCTCCAGCATGTTCTGTTGATTGTGGTAATGAGGTTGAGGTCTCTGGAGCATGTGGTGTGGAAGGATTGGGATTTCTTTAGATGTGGGATTTCTTTAGATGTAGCATTTCTAACAGAGCTGGGTCAGGCATGGCTTTGTAAGTCAAGCAGAGATCGTCTCTAAGTAGGTGATATGAGACAGGGAATAGTTGGAGTATTTTGAGACTGTCCATGTAGGACATGTGTTTAATGCCTAGGATCCTCTTCGTGAGGTACTTCTGTGGCTTCCCAGCTGTTGCAAGTGTCTAGTGAGGTGCATGCCAAATGGGGCATTATACTCGATGATTCGTCTAATGAGGAAAGAGAAGAGAGAGAGACAATGACCTCTTTCTTCCTAGATGCAAAATCCTTGGTAATGAGATGTGCTACATAGAAGGACTTTCTGACCACAGTGGCAATGTGGTGGTCAAAGGAAAGGTTGCTGTCAACCTGCATCCCCAGATCTCTTATAATGCCTTCAGTGTTCAGTGGGCTCCCATCGATGTGGTAATTAGTGGGAACAAAGTTTTTACCAAAGGGGATGACAACACATTTTTTGGCATTAAGCTTAAGGCCATGGTTTCGACATTAGTCATTGGTCTCAGTGAGGCCTTTCTGTAGGCTGTCTGCATCACTTGGGGAGTTAATAATTGCTTCCATCTTGCAGTCATCTGCGAACTTTGTCAGCCAGAATCCCTTTGTGTTGACATGGATTTCTGAGAAGTAGATGCTGAACAGGAGAGAACCCAGGACCAATCCCTGTGGGACTCCAGTCATGACTGGTTGGCAGTCTGACTTGCAGTCTGCTACTTTCACACTCTGTGTTCTGTCTTTGAGCCAGTTTGCAACCCACCTAGTGATATAGGGGTTGATGCCTAGTTTGGTGAGTTTACCAATAATTCCTGAGTGAGGAATGGTATCAAAGGCCTTGACCAGATCGAGGTAGGCTGTATGCACTGCCTTACCCTATCCATAGCCCTGGTGACTGTCTCAAAGAAGTCAACCAGGTTGAGCAGGCATGATCTCCCTTTCACAAAACTAAATTGTGTAGGGTCTAGAGTTTGGAGATTTCCTATATCTTTGTTAATCAGGTCCATCATTATGTGCTCCATAGCTTTACATATCAGACTTGTCAGGCTAGTGGGGTGATAATTCCCAGGGTCTGTTGTCACTCCCCGTTTATGGAGAGGGAAGACTGTGGCAGTACACCATTCGGTAGGGACATAGCCTGAGGTGAGGCTGTGACTGAACAGGGCACACAGATGTACCAGTTTGCTTTGTAGCTCATGTAGAACACAGCCGGGGATATTATTGGGTCCCATGGAAGCTGTATTCTTGGCCTTGGATAATACAGCTTTTATCTGTGCTGCAGTAATGCTGGGTACCTGGTATTCTTCCAGTATTGTGATTGGTCCTTTGGGGGAGAGAGAGGAGTAAAGTTGGCACTGAATCTGTCGGCCAGTATGTTGGCAATATCTGTTGGCTCAGTATAGGAAGTATCATTGTGCAGTATCTTACAGCAATTCTGGGTATTGCTGTGGAGATTTGATATAGCAATAGAAGGCTCTGTGATTGTTTTTAGTGTCTGCCACAATTCTACCTTCATAGCTGGCTTTAGAGGATTTGATGAGGGATTTCAACTTTCTTTTTGAGGCTAATAAGGGAGCTTTTCCAGTCTTGGGACTTCACTTTTTTCTGCAACAGTTTATTCCTTCTGTTGTAGAGTTTATTAATGGCAGGGGACCACCAGATTGGCTTCCTTTTCTTGGAGGAGAGTGTCTTGGTTCTGTTGGGTATGGCTAGTTCCATGCATTTGTGTACATGTTCGTACAGTATATTGGTGTATGATTCGGCAGTCATGCAGCTATTTTCCATTAGCATGGGTGCAGTGAAGTTAGCCACCTCTGATTATAGGAGTCCAGAATCTGCTTTGGAGAAGTTTTTCAAGGTGGTTAACTTTGTGGGGGGTGTGGGAGAGATGTGGATTTCGATAGTGATTAGTTTATGGTCTGATCTTACCAGGGAGCAATTGACTATTGGTGTAGAGCAACAGTCTCCCATGTTAGTAATAACCAGGTCAAGGATGTTGCTTCCGCTAGTGGGGGTCAGAATAACCTGGCCCAGGGCATTCAAACTGATGAATTCCAGGAAGAGTTGGGACAGTGTATTGGTACTTGAGTAGTTTTTCCAGTTGATGGAGGGGTAGTTGAAGTCTCGTAGTAAGACAGTGTGGGCTGGACATTGATATATTCCAGGGTACTTAGGAACATGGAGTGAGAGTCTAGGGATATGGCTGGTGACCTATAGCAGGCTATGACCTGGATTGCCGTCTTACCCCATGTTAGTTGTACCTGAAGTATCTCAGATATGTTATGCTGGGCTACTAGTCTGGAGGAGTGCATATCCTTTATGAATATGGAGACACCACTGCCTTTGGAGCTTCAGTTCAAGGTTTGGAGCTGAAAAGTGTGGAATAAGCTATAGCCTGGCAGTGCAGGGGTGCTTTCTGCACTTTAAACCAGGTCTCCATTACAGCACAAATATTGATGTTCTCCATTTTGAGGAGTGCTTCGAGCGAGTGCATCTTGAGATTTAAACTTCTAGCGTTGAGCAGTATGACCCTGAGATTGCATTTATTTATAACTGTTATGGTGGTAATTTGGTCTTTGGAACACTGCCTAAAAAGGCACTATAGGGGTGGGAAGAGGCTTAGCCAGTACCCGGAAACTCAGGGGAGAAAGATGCAGGCCATCATTGACAAAGCATCGAGGTCTGTCAGTCATGTCATCCCAAGC